>NC_068361.1:91168368-91308368 GCF_020536995.1 Dreissena polymorpha | reverse complement strand
CTTTGCAGACCTCGAAAAGGCATTCGATTCGCTTGATCATTCATTTATGTTCTCTTGCTTAGAAAATATGAACTTTGGTGAAAGTCTCATTCAATGGGTCAAACTATTTTATACCGATATTAACAGTTTAATCATGAACAATGGCTTCTTTTCAAACAGTTTTAACATCGAACGAGGGGTTCGACAAGGATGTCCACTCTCATCATCGCTATTTATTATCTGCATCGAGTATCTATCACATCACATCCAATCAAATAAACACATAAAAGGCATATCACTAGAACCTGACGAAGAAATCAAACAGTCCCTATTTGCTGACGATGCAACTTATTTTTTAAACGACACTTACGATTCTTTCCATAACCTAATAGAATCGCTAACCCTTTACGGAATGACATCGGGTCTGAAACTAAACAAAAGTAAATGTACTGTGCTACGAGTAGGTAAATTAAAACAAAATAATGTCCAATATAAAAAAGAAATGAAATTTAATTGGACATCCGATGAAGCCACAACGTTAGGAATTACTTTCACAAATAATGAAAAAGATACAGTTCTTAAAAACATACTACCTAAATTACAGAATTTTAAAAACTGCTTAAAATCATGGCATCACCGTAAACTTACACTTATCGGAAAAAACACAGTATTGAAAACGTTTGCACTTCCTAAATTAATTTATGTATTAACAGTCCTCCCAAATCCACCAAATGATATTATTAACGATATAAAATCAGCAATATTTAATTTCATATGGGACGGTAAGCCTGATAAAATAAAACGAACTCAGTTAATTCAATCTGTAGAAAATGGAGGTATCCAATTAACGAACATTGACTCATTCTTGAATGCAATCAAATGCAGCTGGGTTAAAAGATACCTAGATAATGCCAATACAAGTAAATGGAAATTATTCTATCAGAAAATTCTAAAAAAATATGGTGACTCCTTACTCTTTGAATGTAACATCAGCAATACTATCTTACATGAAATTGCAAACGAAAACATTTTTCTGTCTGATGTTCTATCAGCATGGAGTGATGTCACTCATAACCTAGAAACCCAAACAAGCAGCAAAACTATTCTATGGAACAATAAAGACATAACTTCAAACAATAAGACGTTTTTCTTTAAAGATTGGTTTGAACGAAGCATTAAATATGTCGACCAATTATATGACTACAGAATTAAGGATTTCTACTCTTTTAATGATATATGCTACATATACGGAATACCTTCAAATAATTTTTTGAAGTACTACACATTAATCAAAAGCATACCCATACATATTAAATCTAAAATCAATACATATAATACACCATGTACTCAAACAACATTCGTAGAAAATATACTTGGAAAAAAAAAAAAAAATAAAATATTTTACACACTACAAATTAAAAACCCTACAGAAAACTCAAAAACCCAAAATAAATGGCAAGTCCTTTTCGGAGTACATGAACTTAATTGGAAACACATATTTACCATGCCATATAAAGCAACTATTGAAAGCACTCTGAGAAATTTTCAATATAAATACATTCATCGAATTATAGCTACAAATAAATATCTCTTTAAATGCAAATTAACTAATTCAAATCTGTGTGACTTCTGCAGTGAAAACATCGAAACTATAGAACACCTGTTTTGGGAGTGCAAACACATCCAGCCTATTTGGAATCAATTAACATCTTTTCTTGAACAACAGCAACTAAACGTTAAACTATCTTTCTTAAATGTAAGTTTCGGAATTTACTCATTGAAATCAAAAGATTGTAATAATATTGTGAATTTTATTCTTATAATGATGAAATTGTTCATCTTTAACATGAAGTTCAAAAAACAAGTACCAAATTTTAATTGTTTTATCTATAGTCTCAAACTTAAAGTCCAGATTGAGAAAGAAATAGCCCTCAGTAATGACACATTACAAAACTTTGAACAAAAATGGAATCGGATTAAATTCTCATGATGTTTGTCCACTTATATACTTTTCACACTAATGTAAGTTTATCTTTCTAAAATATTTTTGTATGTTTTTTTTTTTTTCAATCTTATAAGATCATTTTGAATATACAACGAAACACACAAGGCCAGTATGCTTTCTTCCGACTTTATACAACTCATCATTTATCATAACAATTCTTCTATTATTTTTTTCTTTTCTCTTTAAAAAAAATACATATTAGCATATCTTGTATAACATGTCTGAACTTTACTGCTTTGTACAATCACTATGTTGTATATATTCATGTATACATTGTATGTATTATATTGAATAAAAAAAAAGAAGAAATAAAGCGATTAGATAGGCCAAAAAAAAAAAAAAAAAAAAAAAAAAAAAAAGATATGAGCGTTATTACAATAACTTTAAAATGCTTGGAGCAAGTACTTCGCAATATTACGTGTAATGTTTAAATATCGTGAGCTCAAAATTGCGCAGTTAAAAATTTCCCTATAATCCAAATGTACGTAATTAATTTTGATGATTTATACATTAGTCTACCCTCAATTGTAAAACATATATTTTAATTTTTGAAAAATAACACATAATAAATTTATTCCAACGGGTCCCTTGTGTACATATCGAAAATCGAATATCAAATATTATATTCTCAATTACACTTAAACAGTTCTTAAACACTATCTTATTCAAAGGCAATTTGGTGTTTCGAGTAAATGAGTTACGATACAAAACAAAATGAATATCTACCGCAGACCATTAAATCCTCTGTTCAGATCATTATGCTAGAATGTGCAGGCTATACGTCTAAATAAGTATGTCAGAACGAGTGTAAGACTGCGGTGTGTAATCGTTTTGCCCGAGGTTGCAATAGAGTATACTGATATTCAAGCTGGGTTCATCTTTGATGAGGTTGCTAATATATAAATACTTCTACTAGCATAGCTGCTCAAGATCGTATGTTTCGTTTTGTCAATGACATTAAGAATGAACTTAAAACTGTGTATACACTCTAAACACGGAAACGCCATGAAACCACGTTCTCAAAGCTTTAGTGATAATTTCAAAAGTGGTGATTTTTTTTAAACAAATGCCTCCAAAATACTATACGAATAACTACTCCATGTCATATATATCCCGCTCGCGAAAAGTATTTATGAAATATAAATATTTTGCTAAACGCTATTAAAAAAAAGAAACCATTTTATACGTACTAACCGTATAGGTCGCCAATATGCCCCTTTAAAGAATTCGCAATATATTTGTGTATATACGTGGTTACCTCGTATCGAAGATTAATTTCCGTAAGCAGAAACTGATATTGTTTACTTCAACACACAGCCTTTGTGTATGTTTGTTGCCGTTAACTTCCGTAATAACAAATGCCAGTTTAGACACATTTGAAAGTATGTGTTTAATCTAATATTCATATCAATTAGTTGACGTAAAAATAACTTCAAAAAAAGCAACGAACAAGATCGTATTCGATTGTATCTTATATACACAAGCAGATACACAGTACAACGTTAACATAAATATGCAGTTCGCATAGCATAATTTGCATACCTACGCATTAATAACAGCATTCCACAAATGTATATTTAGCGCATTTGCATGATAAATAATATGCAACTTTACTAGTGAGTGTAAGAGTAACTATGGCGAACTCATCGGAACGATATTAATGCGCATTCACATTTATAACTATAAATAACGAGATCAATGAAGACATAAATAAACTTTTCTCAAGCA
The DNA here is from genome assembly GCF_020536995.1 of Dreissena polymorpha. NCBI lineage: Eukaryota > Metazoa > Mollusca > Bivalvia > Myida > Dreissenidae > Dreissena > Dreissena polymorpha. The sequence continues at coordinate 91,304,656 of NC_068361.1, read as the reverse complement.
TTACTATTCCCACACACAAAGCCTCGTTTTAATGTGTTTCTAAGTCATAAAAACAATATCATTTATACTTTAAATAATACTACGTCATACACAAATATGCGTATGGTTTTAATCTAAACAATTTAAACACATCTACACACATAAAGACAGTACCTTTCATGCAACGTTCCCTCGCATTCGAACACATCGACTGCACTCAAGCTATGTGTTTCAGCATGGTGAACATATCGCACATGCGTGAAAACGGTGACCTTCATTTTTCAAAAATCAGATAACAGGCGCAACGATTTTTGAAAACTCTGCTCTATTCAATGCGTTGTCGCTTTGTATTCAATTGGACCAAAGTTTCAAACGTCAAGAAATTATTAAAGGGACAAATGCAACTATAACTTAAAGCCACACACCTTGAAATGAAATACATGTTAATCAATACATATAGATGCAATTTGAAAGTGTGCACAATTGTCATTAAATATATAGCCTAGTTAGCAAGTAATATATCATTTTTTTAAATTGTAAAACCGAAAGTAGGATTTCTATACGAATACGTCCATTCCGACAAACGCGATTATTTTTAAGTTTTAAAGTGCAAAAAAGACGAATTTCTACCTTGTAACCAACAGATATATTCTAATTGGCATATATAAAATTAAATATATAGCCTAGTTGGCACGTAATATATCATTTTTTTAATTGTAAAACCGAAAGTAGGATTTCTAGACGTATACGTCCTTTTCGACAAACGCGATTATTTTTAAGTTTTAAAGCGCAAAAAAGACGGAATCATACCTTGTAACCACCAGATACACTCACATAGTGTAAAGCGACTGTAAACAATGGCATGTGTATCGGCAAAATGAACATATCGCATGGCGTGATCACAGTGACCTTCATTTTTCAAAAACCCATATATCGTGCCAAAGATTTAAAAAAAAAATCAGCTCACTGCAATACGTATTCGTTTTGTATACAATGAACCAGCAGTATTAAACTTCAATGAATTATTAAAGGCGCAACTGCAACAACAAATTTAAAATTGTTTAATGTTCGTTAATGTTGAAAGCGTTTTACATCAAGTCAGTATATACAGCGAAACAAAACCATCCGTGAATGGAAATATATGCAAAATATATCCGTACATGTAACCAGCGAGTTATTAAGCAACAGCTCTACAAGAATGTTCCGTCAAATATAGGAACATTGTATACCTAAACAAAAATATATGGCATCACTGTATTGAGATATGAGCTTTATGGCAATGACTTTTAAATGCTCGGAACACGGACATTGCAATATTGCGTATTAGATCTTATTAAGTATAACATGTATAACGTGAGCTCAATAGTTCATTCAATTAAGTTTGTCTGTAGTTGTGAGAAAGATGATATTATTTTTCGCACAGAAATTTCACTTTACACAATATGAGCGTTATAAATGTTGATGATTTATGCAATAAGAAACCATGAATTGTAAAATATATTTGTAAATCTTTAAAACAAAAACAAAAGAAATATGTATTTTCCTGTTTCCCACCGGTACCATAAATATAAAGAAGTCCAATGCAGACCAAGTGGTCTCGATAGTCGAATTCCAATTCTTATCTGTAAAAGTATCGTATAATGCAGAAATTAATACAACAGGAATTCGGTGCTTCAAATAAATGGAGTCAACACTTACATGAGTTATGATACAAACATATGAAACGAATATCTACCGCAGCCTCATTAACCTTCGCCTTAATTATCATGTCAGAACAAGTGTAAGACTGCTTTGTGTAACCAGAGCTTGACATAGAGTGTACCGACATTCAAATGGGTGTATCATTGGGGAGGTTGGTAAGATATAAATACTCCTACTAGCATAGCTGCCCACGAAACACGTCCACATCGGCCCTAACAAATGAGTATAACTCTTACAATATCAGGAACGTACATTTAAAATATGAGAGTAAACATTTACCGCGACCTACATGTCAATATAAACAAAATGAGAACGAGTCATGAACGCATATACGCAGTAAATGGTCTTCAAAACAAATAAAGCATACACTATTTACAATATAATTTAACATTAGCGAAGGACAAATGTTGACTTCAGTTGTCTGAATTATATTTATTTCTACAAAATAAAATATGTTGTCATTGAGATATTCGTTAATAATATAGTATTATTTTCTATTTAACATTATCTGCTGTGCATTTTTCACCGTACAGCATGCATATTAATTTATATAAAGAGAGCTAACTATAAGTATTATATTGCAAGTAAAACAGAAAGTTGAATAACACTACTATACTGTATCGTAGTATATTGATTTGTTAAAAAGTGCAATTAACTGTGGCCATTTTCGGTAAGGTCTTAATTTGTCGCCTACAGTTGTTTTAATTTGTATATATGCTACTGACACCTAAAAAATATTCCTCTCATTCTTTTGGTGAAGGAAGGTTTATACTTCCAATAATCTTTTATTTAATTAATGTATATTTTGTTATCCAATATTAAGCTGTGATGACCTTCAACTGCAAACCGCTTTGGTAATTATCTAAAATGCAACGTGACATATTCGAAAACTTGAAGTTAAAGGGATCTTTTCACGGTTTGGTAAATTGACAAAATTGAAAAAAGTTGTTTCAGATTCGCAAATTTTCGTTTTAGTTATGATAATTGTGAGGTAACAGTATTACTGAACTTTAACCATAGTCCAATATAGCCATTATATGTATCTTTTGACGATTTGAAAACCTAAAAAGTATAAAGCGTTGCAACGCGAAACGATTGAATAATTTGGAGAGTTCTGTTGGTGTCGTTTAAATTTAAGAAACTACGAAAATTGCTTATATAACATATAAAATACTTTTTTCTTCAGACTAACTAACTAACTAACGGTTCGACGTCCATGAACACTTGATTACTGTTGTACTATATATACCCCATTTTTTTCTTATACAACTATAGCGGAATCAAACTCACGCAATGTGGCAATTTAATGAATATTTAACTATACTATATTACCTAAATCGATATGTACAATATTTAACTATACTATATTACATAAATCGATATGTAAAATTTATTAATAACGATCGTACTACTACTTTCCGCGACCGCAAATTGACTGCAGGGCAAGTGTTTATATTTATGAAAAAATATATATCTTGTTGAACGTTTGTGTAAACGAGATATATGTTTTAAGCAAACGGTTAAATAAATACTGAATAAAGTTGATCGTATTTTTGAAAATGTAATTTTTTATGTCTTCGATATTCGCATGTAAGACGATCACAAATAATTGTTCTTCGTATCGTTGCTCAATGGTTAGGATTATTATCAAATGTCAATTATCCCAATATAGTTATACAACTGTTACCGGTAGTGAAATTTAATTTGTTCAGAATTGCTGAAATTACTGTGAATTATCAATTCTCTTTGTTATTTCACCAATTAAGTTCACAATTTAACATTTTCTTTTAACGGTTCGATATCTATGAGCACTTGGATTACTGCTGCACTATAGGTACCACTATTTTTTTTCCTACACGGCTAAAGTGGAATAAAATTCAATGAACGTTTACCTTTACTATAAAACCTTAATCTGCATGTACAATTTATTAAAAACGATCGTACTACTGCAATTACTACTACTTTCCGCGACCGCTTAGTATGTGCAGGACGAGTGTTAATATTTGTGAAAAATACATATCTTGCTGGACGTTGGTATAAGCAACCATTTAATAAAAACTAAATGAAGTTGATCTTATTTTTGAAAATGTAATTTTGTAGGTCTTCGATATTCGCATGTAAGACGATTGTTTATGTATCTCGGATTGAAGTAATGCAGACTCTGATATGCTGTACGTTTTAATTAAACGCAGCCTTGAATATAAAAAGGCGTAACACAGTTATTGTTTTTGTCCACTAAAGCGACTGACCATACGATTTTTGAGCCGACCTTTAACTTTTCCTGTGGGTTTTCAAGGTTGAGTGTTCGAGCATTTTGCTAAAGCCACTAAATAACTATTTTGTTTGCGATAATTATAGATGCTAAATTAACTTAAATGTTTAATTGACATTAAACAGATATCTGCGCGTTATTAAATATTCTTCTTTACTTGGGAATTGTTAACAAGGACAACGACAAGGACAACCATTTGACCTACCTACGCTACTTGTTTGGCAATCTTAGTGGAAACAAACAACATGTTTGCCTAAGTCCTTTATTCTACTTCAAACTTGTTGTTGTTAACTTCCTTAATAACACAAGGAAGTTAATACATTCATGGAAACAATAAAATGCATGTATTCTCGTATGCAGATTAAAAGTTATAAAAATAAAAAATAAATTCTAGATTATAATAATTATGTTTTATTGACAAAACAAGGCCAAACGGGAGACCCTTACATAAACATTAAGTGCGCATAATTTGTATACATACGCAATAACAAAATTCCACATGTGTATGTACCGTACTTCCATAATAGCCATTAGGCAGCTGCATTATTGCTTGAAAGAGGTAATATGGCTTACTCTTCAGAACTATGAAAAAGAATTCACTACAAATAACGAAGTCAAATGTAGGCAGATATCAAAATTTCTCACTCAAACAATTAATAATCAAAATACGTACTTTTGTTATAGGTTTTTAAACCGTTGAACAACATCAACAAATACATAATAGAAAATTGTATTGTGTAAAAATATTTGCAAGGATTCAACTATCAATTAAACACATGTATATCTCTATTTAAAGAAAAACGACATGCACATGTTCTTCAGTTTCACACCTTTAACATGTACCAATATAATTCTGAACACGGGGGATTTTGATTTGCTTTCAGATGTTGTAACCAGATTTCACTCTTAAGTGAAATTTGCAAATTGGTATTAATTCGATGTATTTGCTAATTTAACAAAGTATTGACGTACACAATACGTATACGCACTGCAACGAGCTGTTTTCAAAAGATAGTTGCGACTATTATTAGGTTTTTGAAAAATGAAGGTCACTGTGATAACGCCATGCGATTTGTTTATTTGCTGAAACACATTGATTGGCTGCAGTTCATGTTTCAAAATATGAGAGAACGTTGTATCAAGTTACTGTCTTATACTTATGCTGTGTTCTTCAACATTAAAATTACTAACCCTATCGTAACAAGGGCTGTTTGTAAAACATGCATGCCCCCCATATGGGCTCTCCGTTGTAGTGACAGCCATTGTGTGAATATGTTTTTTGTCACTGTGACCTTGACCCTTGACCTAGTGACCTGAAAATCAACAGGGGTCATCTGCCAGTCATAATCAATGTACCTATGAAGTTTCATGATCCCAGCCATAAGCGTTCTTTAGTTATCATCCGGAAACCATTTTACTATTTCTGGTCACCGTGACCTTGACCTTTGACCTAGTGACCTGAAAATCAATAGGGGTCATCTGCGAGTCATGATCAATCTACCTATCAAGTTTCATGATCCTAGGAATAAGCGTTATTCAGTTATCATCCGGAAACCATTTTACTTTTTCGGGTCACCGTGAACTTGACCTTTGACCTAGTGACCTCAAAATTGATAGGGGTCATCTGCGAATCATGATCAATGTACCTATGAAGTTTCATCATCCTAGGCATAAGCGTTCTTGAGTTATCTTCCGGAAACCATTTTACTATTTCGGGTCACCATGACCTTGACCTTTGACCTAGTGACCTCAAAATCAATAGGGGTCATCTGCGAGTCATGATTAATTTACCTATGAAGTTTCATGATCGTAGCCATTAGCGTTCTTGAGTTATCATCCGGAAACTATTTTACTATTTCAGGTCACCGTGACCTTGACCTTTGATATAGTGACCTGAAAATCAATAGGGTTCAACTGCGAGTCATGATCAATCTACCTAACAAGTTTCATGATCCTAGGCATAAGCGTTCTTGAGTTATCATCCGGAAACCATTTTACTATTTCGGATCACCGTGACCTTGACCTTTGACCTAGTGACCTGAAAATCAATAGGGGTCATCTGCGAGTCACGTTCAATCTACCTATCAAGTTTCATGATCCTAGGCCTAAGCATTCTTGAGTAATCATCCGGAAACCATTTTACTATTTCGGGTCACTGTGACCTTGACCTTTGACCTAGTGACTAGAAAATCAATAGGGGTCAACTGCGAGTCATGATCAATCTACCTATCAAGTTTCATGATCCTAGGCCTAAGCGTTCTTGAGTTATAATCCGGAAACCATTTTACTATTTCGGGTCACCGTGACCTTGACCTTTGACCTAGAGACCTCAAAATCAATAGGGGTCATTTGCGAGTCATAATCAATGTACCTATGAAGTTTCATGATCCTAGCCCCAAGCGTTCTTGAGTTATCATCCGGAAACCACCTAGTGGACGGACCGACCGACAGACCGACCGACATGTGCAAAGCAATATACCCCCTCTTCTTCGAAGGGGGGACATAAAAATTAGAAAGCTGTTTACATGCAAAGTGAGTATAACACCATACATGGACAACTAAGCATGTCTGGTTAAACGGTAAACGAAGGCCGGTTTAAACTTGTTTTTTAATTACCCGGTTTTCATTTTTGATGCTTGATTCTGCACATTTCTATTTTTCTCGTGAATGTGGCTTAATCTATACCAAATGATAATGCGTCGTGTGCTCATTGAACCAATTTAAATGCTTTGCAAGTTAAAAACAAACAAACCCAGCCACTCTTCTTATACCTAAATAGTGGATCGCGATTTCTATGTGTTTAATGTTCTTGTTGCTGTTATACTCGACACCACGACTTTTGAAAATTACATTAAGCAATGAGTTATCTCTTGTTATTGCAGTGTGACTTTAAATTTGTGAGTGAATGCAATTACAGAAATCGATTATCATTATTAAATACAATTATTTTGCCAATATGTTTTCAACTTCTTCTACGTATGTATAGCAGTCGTCGGTAATGATTTAAAGAAATTGAATCAGTTAATTGTAGACACATTTATTGATCAGTTAAATATTGCAGCAGGAGGGGTAAAACCATTACAATATAGCTTTGTAATAGTCTAGACGATAGTCTAATGAAAGATGCATAACTGTGGTGTCAAAAAGGATTCTGTGTCAGTTTGTGTCATCACTAAAATTATGCATAACGTATAATATTGAATTACGTATACAGTTCTTCTACCAATAGAAAGTAGTGAAACTCCAGACGCTTGAGTTTGGAATACTATTTGGAGTTTCTACCAAAACAAACTTAATCAAAAGAGCAAACAAATCAAAGCATCAATTAAAACTACTATTAGAATTTAAAATATGCTCAATGTTATCCAACACATTACGGTTGGATAACAACAATTGTTCATTAAAACCCTTGATTGAAGTGTTAAAAATGGACCACAATTCTTCGATTCATTGCCATAATACTACATACTGGTACGAGTTAGACAGAAATATTTTCTCTTTCATTGTGTTTAAACCAGAAGCACAATCATGCAAGAGCAATTGTTGCATGCACACATGAGCACTGAAAAAAATGGTATAACCACCGTAAATATGTATACTTGATACAGCATACAATTTAAACCACATAGCCCATACCATTATATCCGAATCGGCAAGCTAAATCATGTACATGCATAAAATAACAATTCTAAGGTATATGAATGTAGCCTTAAAGAGAGACCAAAGTTACGTTTTCGGCCTCCCTGATTGATACGCCATAACAAGGAAAAAAGGATCTCTGAAACAACCATAGGGTGAGCGCAATTGTAATTCGGTCCCAATATTTAACCGCACAATGATTTGTACAAGATAGCGACGTTTGACAGCTGACCTTTGTAGTGCAACGTCTAAAATGTTCACTTGTGTTATCAGGTCATATATATTTATACTGTATGAAACAAACATCGATAAAATTAATTAATTGTGCGCACTCTTACCTTCTTAGCCACTTTTATTATGCTAAAAATTAAACCGGTACTGTTTTTTTTCATATCCGCAGCATTTCACTACACATTCCAGTGACAAAATGCAATGTCTCTCTTAGTTGAATGAACATGTCGTTATGTTGTAATAAAGTGCCTTACGTATTTAACAGACCGTGTATCGCCTAATCAACGGTTAACAAAAGACTATTGAAACAAGTGTAATTACCTTACTTTAAAGTTGGTTAAATGATTGCAAATGATTGGCGTTCGATACATTAGTTTGAAATATTAATTTATTTGACAATGAAGTGTCTAAAGTAGGTATAGATCTTCAACTTGAATAGAACAATAGTTTGACCTTTGTTCAATTATTTAAGTCGTTAAATAACTGTGAGGATAAAGTTTCACAATTACCACGTTAATGTTTTAAAATATGCCCAACGAATAATTCGTTTGGTATTTTATTAAAGTCGATGCACTAACTGTTAAAAGTATGAATTCACCATCAGCACGTTAATGTTTAAATCTTTGTAGTTGACTGCTTCGACTATTAGCATACATGTAATTGTACGGTTAATATTAATTTAAAAAAGGGTCCTGTTATCCTAACTGACTAAGACTAGTAGTTAAAATATTTCATATAAAACATTTTTATATACAATTTTAATGGGTTTTGATTTGTGGTTTCTGAATTGGTGTATGAACTAAACGCTAATAGTATGAAACGGTGTTTATTCGCTTATAGTTATTAAGATTGCCTTTTTCAAAGAAATTATATATTTGTCAACATGTACGTATATAATAACAGTATGTCATTCATAGAATTCATTAGGGCTCCGGAAAATGATGCATCGATAGCATCGGTAGAAATCAATATTAAAGGGACCGTCAACCACGAATGACGAAAAAAAGGAAAAGTTCTAAAATGCCGTAGTTTTTACAATTATTAGATTATATTGAATAAAATATAACGACTGGTACATTACATTACTTGAAAAAAGTTGTTAAGTTTTCATATTTTCATATACTCGGTAATAAAATTTAACTGGGTATGTGTACCAGGTAACTACCAGTTAATTATAAATAACGCAAGGAGATTGATCATCATCGTCACGTGGTAAACCCAGAAATGCAAATAATGCATACTTAGTGAATGTATATATTTTATATATAAAATGATCAATCTACTTGCGTTATTTATAGTGTGTAAATCGTTATGTAACCTATTTTCGCGATGAACTTTCGATTTCACATCGCGCAATTTTATTACCAAATATACTGAACATATGAACATTTTTCAAGTAATGTAATATACCAGTCGTGATATTTTAATCAATATAAACTAATAATTGTAAAAACAATACGGCATTTTTGAACTTTTCTTTTTTCGTGATAAGTGGTTGACGGTCCCTTTAACAAGAAGCTTTTAAATTTAGAATGGCGAATAAAAATATAAAAAGTGAAGTATTGCATTCTTATTATATACCATTTGTTGGTCTTTTATTTTAAGGCTAGTGACCGATTGCCGCCCTTCCCCCCAATGTTGATCCTAAGAATTTTTTAACAGGAAACGTTTACGAATAAGTCAAAGTCAAACTTGATTTTATAAATGTAGAAACAATTATGTCTACATTAAATAATAAAAATACAAGACGATCTATTACTAATACACATACTAGAAATATTGTGTGTTTCAACAAAACAAATTGTTACAGTTTGCTGGTTATAAACACGTTGAGTAACACCAGATATTGGACATCGAGCCAAAATGGATAAACATCAAAATTATATACTCAAACAACCGCGAGAAAATCACCGATTTCAAGTATGTTTATAATTTACAACATGTTTTGCTGAATTAAACTCTATACTCAACTTATACCCCCCCCCCCAAGTATAGTGTATTTGATAATCAATATAAAACCTTTTAAACCAAACTCTGTTGAATTGCATATTAATACTCAACAATTACAATTACAATGCTGAGCTAATTTGCAATTATAATTAAAACAATTAAGACAAATCAGCATTACCTTGTAAATTAGATGTCTTGCAGATCACAACGAATGTTATCAATATGAAAATGGCAAAACATCGTTTTGGCGAAACGTTCAAAAACGAAAGTAAAAGAGCTTTTCAGAAAATAGCCTGATTTCCGCCCTTCACCCACATGTTAGTGCTCAATAGCTATCGATTTAGAACTCCTAAAGAGGAAACGTTCACGAATATGTCAAAGTCAAACTTGATTTTATAAATATAGAAAACAAAATATGTCAACATTAAGTAAAAACAAATGCAAGATGATCAATTTCTAATACATTTACCATAAATATCGTGTGTTTCCTTCGGGGATTTTGCAATCGGCATGGATACAATTATAAAGCTTTTATTTGGTATTCGAACCATCACTAAATTACAGAATACCGTTAGGGCCATCGTGGTTACACATTAAAATGCAGAGGGCGACAATACGGTAGTGCGATAGTACGATGGCGACAATGCGATAGTACGATGACGACAGTGCGACAATACGATGGATACAGTGCGATAGTACGATTGCGACAATGCGATAATACGATGACGACAGTACGATAACGCTATAGTTCGATGGTGACAATTTGATAATACGATGACGACAGTGCGACTAAACGATGGCGACAGTGCGATAGTTCAATGGCGACAATGCCATTTTGCAAAAGTCCGATGGCGACAATGCGATAATACGATGACGACAGTGCGACAATACGATAGCGACAGTGCGATAGTTCGATGGCGACAATGCGATATTACGATGACGGCAGTACGATAACGCGATGGTACGATGGCGACAATGTGATGATACGTGGGCGACAGTGCGATATGACTATCGGATTGTCGCCATCGAACTTTCGCACTGTCGCTATCGTATTGTCGCACTGTCGCATTGTCGTCATCGTACTATCACGTTGTCGCATTGTCGCATCTTACTATCGAATTGTCGCCATCGTACTATCGCATTGGCGCCATCGTACAATCGCACTTTCGCATTGTCGCCCTCGGGATTTCAATGTGTAACCACAATGGTCCTTACGGTATTGCGTACTAAATCGTTAAAATTATGGATGTTGGGATGAAACCGTAACCGATCGTATTTTTCCGTTTGCGTTCTGATATATGGCTTACCATCTAGAAAAGTCTATTAAGAAATAATTCGTGTACGTTATAGTTTGTTGTCGAATAAAGCCGGAAGTTTAGATGCGTAGGGATTAAATCACGATTGCGGAGCACGAGTGATTTGAAACCACGCATCTTAACTTCCGACCGAGGGTTATTCGATAAAACAAACCATAACGTACACGAATTATTTCGATTCTAAAACGGTTTTTACTATAGATGTATACAATGTTTCATATTTTTCTTGTGTACTATTTTATGTGAAGATCCGCCACAACGCGTGCTTTCAGTGTCTAAACTTCTTCCACCCTCATTTTAGAATAACCTTACCCATGCGAAAGACGTCGGACCTCGGACATTTCCGATAAAATTTGCTGAGGTCCGGTATCTTTCCCGAAACTGGCGGTCCTCGTGTCCGAAACGCAAAAAACAATAAGGCCAAAAAAAAAAATAGTCTTGGTTCAGGGAACCCGACCGACCCTATTTTTTGCCCCCGACCCTAACGATTTTTTGGTCCATAGAAAAAAATCTGATGGCGAAAATGCTAAAATCTCGTAAAATTTCATTGAAAACAGCCACCATTTAAACCTGGATTGGTTTTCTATATTTTTCTCTTTGTTTCAATGAAAGTGTTCGCAATTTGAACAGTGAACAAAAACCGGTCTGCACCTGTATACGAGACATTGCTTGACCTTATTGTTATTGAAGTGCGCATGCTAGCTGGCCAATCAACATTGAGCTCGCTTACACATGAAATAACGTTGTTGAATGAAATGTAAAAATGGTTGGAGCTATGGAGTAATATTCGGTACTTCATGCGCAGACACTGTGCACTTTGAATACACAGTTAAAATTGTCGTCTGCAAACAAAATAGCGGCCGGTCGCAAATGTCGTATTATTAAAGATTAAAAATGAAAAGAAGCGTGACAATAATTTAATTATTTCCAAGCTGTCTATTGATCTGAATTTAAAAGTGATAATTAAATAATTAGTTCTATGTCGATGATGTTACAACTTTCTGTCAATTTCCGATCAAATGAAAAGATGATAATTAATTAATTTGTTTGTTTTACTCGCACACTATGCTAACTGACAGCAGCGTATTTTAATCAAATGAAAATGTGAAAAACACGCGCGGTTTAATTGTAATTAAAGTTTCGTATTTTTAACACATAGGAAGAGTCATTCATCTAGTCTACTATAAAAATGGAATTAACCACTTTGTCTCTACAGTCGCTAACATTGCGTCTTTAACCTTAAAGCGTCGTTGGACGATATGAGTCATAAAAAAAATAAATTAAAACACAAAACACTAGAGCATTCCAAGAGTCATGGAAACTTGACAACAATTGGCTTCGCTTTGATAATGAATCAAAATCAATGTACTGTGACGCCCTTAGCCTGTACAAACCAATAGCAACATTCAAATTTATGTACACTGCTCACTTCCTGTGCGATGCGCTCAAACCCATTGCCATTTTATAAAAAAATGTACCAGAAGAAAGACTTGTGCTATTCTGAGGTTACCCTCCTTTTGACAGCCACTATTCAGACTCTTGAGCACCTGTCGGAGACTAGGTCAGGTCTCATGATGAAAAAAATTCTGAAGGTCACACCCCAAACACCAGAGACTGATAAAGATGGCTTGTTCACTTTTGAATATGAAGGTCACACTATTACAGACAGACAAACAAAAAATGGTTGGCTCAAAGAAATTTTGGGCCAGCGCTAGCCTTGAAGAAGTGCATAAAGAGCTAGGAATATTGAATAATATACAACGACTAAATACCACATGTGCAATGTTAATCATTTGGTCAGTGTTTAAACAATCATGGGTGCATTAACTGACCCTTTTTCACCCTGAAATCAGTCGACTGGTAAAAAAAAAAAAAAAAAAAAGAAAAACCTACCTACCCTCCTACATTTTTCTGGCCATGTTCCCTGAACCAAGACTATTTTTTTATTTGGCCTAAGTAAAACTTTGTTTTGGTTGGAAATGAAAATGAAACAACGAATATGTAAAAAAAAAACACGACTGGTATGAATTAATTACTTTGATAGACGGTTTGACGTTGAAAAAAAAGATTTGTTACAAACCAGTCGAACTTGCTATCTTTACTTGTGACGTAAAAAACTCGTAGTGCTAGTCTTTGAACCTGTCAAATACTGCGCGTTGTTTTGTGACGTAAGCGACACAACACATTTTTGATTGGTTGAAATAAATTTTACTGGTTTCAATCCTTGTGATGATTGTAAAGCGAAAGCGGGGAACCATACGACCTTTGCCTGTTCCGTGTCAACATTGAAAGCGAAAATCAGTACTTCAACCGATGCGAATACGTGTATTTTTTATCAGGTGATTTTGTTTCATATTGTATTTGTTTTACGTTTTTGCAATACCTTTTGTTTGTGTAAAGTCTTAATCTATTAATTTCTGAGCCTGATTAATTTTTTTTAACTAAACACTAAAAGTACATGTAAAGTGTGTCACTGTCAGACTCATAATGTCATTTTCATTGCTACGTTATTTTGACGGTGCTAAGTCTGGCGAAAAAAAATCCTGGTGAGTATTGACCAAATAGCAGAGCAAAATAAAAAGTGGTGGAAGTCTTATGAAGTAGAAAAACGTGACGAAAGAGGATTTCAAGAGGTTTGGAGAAAGGACAGGCCATGGCTTCAATTTAATGATGTATTTTGAATTGTAAAACATTGTGAACGAAATAATGATACAAATAAACTCTATTAAATGTATTCTCTGGTATTTGGTTAAAGAAGAACAAGGTCCGGGCCCGTATTCACCAAACAATTCTTAGACTTAAGTCTAAGAATAAAGAAAAAATTTCAAATTAGAATATTCAATAATTTCTTTAATTTTGAGTCAAACTCTGCAGTAAACATTTCTATCTATATTATTCTTCATAAAGAACATTTTGTCAATGACATAATCACCATTGGAGGCCTGTATATATTCAAACACTGAACACATTTTTCTTGGTTCTAAGTCTATTCTTTATTCTTAAGTCTAAGAATCGGTTGGTGAATACGGGCCCCGGTAATATCTTGTGAGGTCCTGTAAATTTTAAAAGTTATAGGACCTCATGTCCTGTAAGATTCTTATGTCTTTCGCATGGGTTGAAATTTCTTATTATAACCCATATACGATTTTCTTCTTTGTTGATATGAAATTTGGCGCGTGCCGTATTAGAATATAAATTTTAATCCACGCCGTATGAATAGATCTAAAAATGACACACTTGAATGATTTTATCCGAACATAAGCAAAAATATGGAATTGTAATAGACAGTTAGACATAAACCTCTTTTTTGTCGTGTTTGCTTGTTTTTCGTAACCGTTGTATTCTCCTCTCTTTAAAGAGCCTCTCTGGATATAGCAAGTTTAAAACTAAATCACATTTTGGTAAAAAAAGTATGCGTGCATATTCTGTTGTTCGTTTTCTCTGTTTAAATTTTAGTAAAAAATATTTAATTGTATGTACTTGTAACGGATTTGCAGTGATGAAATTGTTGAATAAAATGTATTGGTGTACATCAATAACTTGTATAAATGCGGTCCTTTCACTGAAATATGGAAAGCCTTTCAGTATCTCTTTCACAAACTCTGGTTTATTTACACCTTAACTTAAACATTTTCAACAAGAAATATATGTACAGCGTTTTGTTGTTGAAAACGATCGTAAATAAAATCAAACACTTATGACTTATGTCGCGGATGTTTTTCTGAACAATCCATAGCCACATGACATCTTTATCTACATTTAAATAAGTACGAAGGTAGTTTACAATCTCTATCGCAGACCTCACATCGAGACATTGGACACTCAACAAATACTAGAATTTATTTGGGAAAAAAACCTTGGATATACAAATGTTGCGTGTTACAGAGTTGGTCTATCAATATTAAATATAAAAACGATTCAGCGCCGACAAGCACTAATGTTTGACAGTGTTTGCCGATCAAAATAATGATCTCTATATGATCTAAGTCTCGCATTTTCCTTGTTTCAAACGTTGATTTTCGTTTGCAGAATTAACGTTTAAAATGTTTCTTTGAAAAACCATATATTTTTGCGATCTTGCAGTAAAATTTAATTAGGCTTTCATGTTGGCACTTCGACAATATTACCGTAAATTTGTCTCAGCACACAGTCGTTACCAACACGTTGGCTCGTATAGTGTGCAGTACAATAGCATGTCTTATGTGAAGTGCGATACATCTGCATACATAATGGGAATTTCACCAATAAGTATATCCGTTATGATATACTGCACAACAAAGATAGTCAATCATTTGTTCGTGTCATAATTTAACACTTTCTTAAAATAAGACAGTTTCAATTTGCTTAGTTCATGTATTTTTAAACAAATTCCAGTTATCTATCCGGTTCTATGGTGGAAAATTTCCTCAACATTTTATTGGCTCTTGGCAAAGGCCAATTAAGGTGAAAACTGGTTAGACACATACTCCGAAATACTCGCCTGAATGTTATAGAGCAGTTGTGCCCACTGTCAGCAGAAGTAAGATTCTGTTTAATAGTCTTTAAAAATGACAGACATGCGGACTGACTCTTCTTACCTTTGGTTTGCGATGATAAAGTTACATGTTACCTCAATCCAGCTTTTAAGTGTATTGTGTGGCTTTCTGCCTCATAAACCGCGACAAGAATCACACAGACACGTATGCACGTACAATGTTCTGAGGTCGTCTTATAGAGAGTTGTTCACAAATTCGAAACAAATTTAAATCTCATTTAAATATTTAGCAACAAATATATAATGCTTGGAAAACTCGTAACTATTAAAATTACAAAAGCAATTAAAAGGAGAATAAGAAATATTGCCTTCGCCGGATTATGAACCTGGGATCTCTGAAATCAAAAGCCAACTACTGACCAATTCGCTTCTACCGGGCCACGCATCCTTTAGTTACCACGCGAATGACGTTTTATTAGTAATACACTTTTTTCCAAAGCATCGCGGAAAAGTATTAGAAACTCTTTTTATTTTTACCGATTTCAAATGATCATTATCAATATTGAACGTAAATGTCAACCTTTTTGGAATGTTATTTTGCTTGTTACGACATAATGTATTCATTCTTTATGAATCTATAACAATATGGTTTGAAAATTGTCATTTATCCTTTCCATAACCAAGTCCATTTTAGACTTCATTTTATCGTATGTTAACCGCACGGTATTAATTGTGACTATATTATCTTGGGCCAGTGCGATAACGGTAAAGGGTTGACCAAAACACCGGGGTAATTGGCTTTTCTTTTTAACTTAAATGCAGACAATGACAGTAGTTTAACTAGTTTTGAAATATTGACTGCACTTTTGTTGTTAAAGCTGTCGATATAAATATCACAAATGCAGAATACGAAACCATACCAACAATACATACGTGCACATCCCAGCGTGTATTGTGTAGGAACATGACACTTTCTTGTATGGCAGCCAAAGGCAAGTAGTTAAAATGTATATGGCCTGTGTCTTTCCGTGTATTTGTGTATGTTCTAAGTTGAATTCAATGTGTAAAGATGATATTCTTGCTAACCCATTGTAGTACTGAGCTTGTTCGTATAACTTCTTATGTAGGTATTTAGATTGATAAACATGTACGTGCTGGGCTAACGTTATTTTATATGCTTCCTGACGCGTGGTATATTACTATTTTCTCTAATGGGATACAACAGTTCAATTCTTATAAGTGTAGAACGCATGAGGAATAAAAGTGAACACTACATTATATTAATAATTAATTAATACTTATTACGAAGATAAACAAAAATGCATGCATTGCATTAATTATAAACTTATCAACCAAGCACAATTCCTAATTGTTCATCTTAATAATATTTATATGATCGGGTTGTAAAAAATACTTATGTTTTCATGAAATGCAAACAAAATAGGAAGTGTTTTTACTTGGCCTCAAAACAAGGAAAATACCCTGTTAACAATAAGAAGCATTTTTCCCTTATGGTGGTTCGTTGGTAGTATATGCAGGTAGTTTAATTCGTGTAGTAGTTTGGTGTGAGATTATAAACACTATGGCTGCATTTATATTCATTATGTCAAAGTATTCGTATGTGTGCATTTTGTTACTATTTACCATGGTCACTGAGGTAACCGGTCATGGACGTTTGGTTGAACCACCGAGCCGTTCTTCCATGTGGCGCCAGGGGTTTAACTCACTGCAGAATTATGACGACACTTCATTGTTTTGCGGAGGGTTCAGTGTAAGTAGCACATTTTGTTTCTATGGATATGTGTTTGTTTTTTGTATTTGTGCGTTGGTAATGATGGTTGCTTTTATTAAATATATAGTAGGATTTGTTTAAGTCAACATATTTTGTTGTCTAGTTGCACGGAAACGTACTTTGTTTGCTGACTGTGTGTTGTCCATATTTGAACTTTTTTTACTTCCTTATGTAATCCGGTTAGTTACTTATAGCTTTTGACTCAACCAGGTAAAGTGAATAGCTTACGTAAAGGTCTATCGGATACAACGAATCATTTATAATAGGTAGACAAAGTATACAAATAACAAACACACTACTTACACAGTTTATGTTACATTTATTTCAGCTATTAAGCGGAATAAGTTGTGTCTTTAGCGTAAGGAATATTAATATTGTATAAGCTTACCACGCATAGTTGCTTTATTAGTCATGGAAGTTCAGACATGATATGCCAAACATTTTAAAGTTGGTTTTAAATACCGTTTTACGCGTATACCGGTACTAGCTGAATGTATAGCTAAAATAGACAATCACAGATGTTTTCTTATCTTAAAGGCAAAAAGCTCAAAAAGCAGAAAAACAAGCAAAGACAAAAAAATAACGATGCACTGCCATCATAATCTTTGTATAAACTTACGCGACGATATATTACTAAACGCATGCACCCACCTTATTTCGAGCTTTCAAACGTTTGCCATTCGGACATCCAGAATGTTAACTGGTATTTAAACGTTACATGTTATTAATTGTACTGTCCAAGTATGTTAATCAACGATACCCGTTACAAACGCGCTATACTTGTCTCTGTTTCCATGGATGTGGGTATGAAATCATTAACCTTAAGAAAGAAGCCTGTGAATTTTTAAAACTTTGATTCTTTGGATCTGTGACTGATTAAGCGATGTGCAAGTTGCTAATCTGCGATTAGGTGTGTTTTGTGTTCTTTTATTGCCAGTCCTAGTATACATACTATATAATAGGATATAACTAGTCATTTTAAATTTTAAGTCATGTTTTTTGGATATCAACAGACCCAGTGGAGCAAGAACGGCGGCCAATGCGGCGTGTGTGGTGATAACTTTGCGGACAATCCGCGACTCCACGAACCAGGTGGCAAGTTCTACACTGGGATCATCGTACGTAAATATGACGTCGGTCAGCTGATTGACGTCGCCGTTCATTTGACGGCAAATCACAAAGGTGATTAATATGTTTAACGGATAAAATATTTATGATAAATATCAATACTTTTGTATTCAATATTCCTTTTGGCGTCGACACAAATCGCATAGTTCGGGAAACCGTAGCATACTTACCATGTCGACACATGCATTGTGTAACTTTACTTGTACGTAATATTTTTTTAATAATTGTAATACATTATTTCTACATACCTCGAAGCAATACATTGGATACATACACGACACATATCGTGTACCGGGGAAAGTTTATCCAGTCAGGTTTAGAAAATAAAAAGAGCGGCTACCAAACTGCCTATTTGGTTACTGCCTTGTTAAGTCAGAGCAGGATGAATGTATATTGTCTAAGCTTTTATCTTAATATCGAAGTATAGAATCCAAGCAAAAATATTAAAGCGGTCCGATATTGGTTCGATATAGATTTGCATATCGACCAGAGGTTGGGTTTTACATCTGCCCACAACTGTACATCGACAGTCTTCCATCGTTCCATCGCACTTTGTCACCTCTACTGTTTTCATTCAAACACATTTTAATTTAAATGGGCGGAAGATTTGTTTGCGGTCATTGGTCAAATACAAATCGCGGAATCGAAAGTCTATACCATTTCGCTTATTTATTTTTATATGTCGTTTTCTTCTCGTTTTCTCGTATCAACACAAGACATTTAGATTTAAATCAAATAAACACATAGACATTTTATGAACGCATTAAACAAGATAAAACAAATAGAATGAAAGGGCACATACAGTATATTTGTTTAAAAGATAAACAATCAGCCCGTTTACTATTGCTTTTTGCTGCTTGTTGGGTACACTGGGTTAGTAAGTTGTGGCTGTTACTATCGCTCGCTTTAACTATGAACATGACTAGAACTATCCACGTAATAAAATCCAATAAATTAATGTTTCACATAATATATTAATATTAATAATTATATACCCGGAGATCACATAAAATCACAATTCAGCAAATTAGGATGGTAGCGGAAATGTATTACACGTACGCATGTAAAGCAACTTCCCACACATCAATTATTACAAACACTTCAAGAACACGTTATTGCTTTCTTATGACAATCACGTCCATCAGGTAAGCATCCACTTAAGCAGAATAAAACCACAATTAACAATTTAAATTAGCAATTAAATTATGTGCGTTAGGGGGAACCCCGGCCAATGTTTGTCTATGATAACCCTCTGCTTGTTCGCCAAAAACGAAACAAGAAAACGATATACAATAACTAAGTTTTTTATTTGAATAAGATCCCCTCAAAACTACTGAAAATACATTCCTTAAACATTTATTATAATATATGTTGTTTGCGGCGTCAGTTATCGTGTAAACAATCGTTATCAGTTGGCGGGCCAATATCCGTCATGTTGTACTCACAATTCTTCTATTCCAAGACGTCAGACCTATTTCGGACAAAATCCGAATGATCAATATGCATCTTTTCATATTTGAATAACTTCGTTGGTATGAAATTACAGAGCTATGACAAGGTCGATATGGGCTTGTTTTCTTGATTATTTAAGATGATAATAAGATCTTTAACATTCATAAAATTTAATAATTGAATTGCCTTCTCGAATAGGAAAATGATTAAAGTACGAAACTACAAATTAACGTTTCGAATTAACCGGCTTGATGAAGAAATTATCAAAACACTATCAACATGACTTTTTGCAATTTGTTACTTGAAATATGTTTATTTCCTATTTGTTTGCCATAAAACCATACTAAAAGTCTGTATGGAATATGTACCAAACAATGCTTTACTGTTGTTTTATCATTTGTAAATCAACATGTTTTGTTTAAGGCTGGTTTGAGTTTCGTCTCTGCAAAAATGACGCCGTAAACAAAACTCTAGAGCAAGCTTGCTTTGACCAACATCTCTTGCAAGACAACCGAGGAGTGAAACGGTTTGAAATCAGCATGGGTATGGAGAATATCAAGTATTCTCTCAAACTTCCGGCTGGTGTTACATGCCGCGCATGCGTATTGCAGTGGAGGTACAATACCGGAAACAGCTGGGGCGTGGATCCGGTTACCAAAATCGGGTGCATTGGTAGATATGCTTTAAAGTGCTTGCGTCATTTATGATAAGGAGGTTTCTATGTCAAGGTTAATGTATATGCTAAGACGAGTTCGCGTCAAATTAGGATTTGAATACATGTATTTACGATGACAAACTATTTCCCATGTTGCGAACTGTAGACAAATATCGTCATGACTATAATGTCCATTTCATGTAATCACCGGACACTGATAACAGTGATCGTTTATCCTTTGGGGCTGTAAATTAATTGGTTGTAAACTTGTAATGCTTATCCGTATTGTACAAATTGTCGTGTACTGCTGCGTAGTTATCTTGTAGTGTTACCTTTGAAAATAGACACACTTTGATATTGTGTAGTGTTTATTTTAATAAAACTCCGTATGATAAATTATTTTGCTTTCAATGATGAAGTCAATATAATGATAATTACAAAATAATTATGGACCCTTTTATAATCATGTTTGATCTTTATTTTATGCTTTCCTGTGGTTTATAGAGAAATATCAGTGAATTAAAACATAACTTTACTGTTTCAAACAGTAAAAATTATCAGTGAAAATTATGGTTAATTTCCATTGTTTACTGTGAAAAGACGTCATTTTTTGACGAAATGACGTCATTATCCCAGCGAAATTCTTTAGTTAAATTCTTTAGCAAGTATATAAACAGTGGAAAAAAATGCATAAAATAATAAGAAAATTTGTTTGATTCGGTGGAATATCGATTTTAATTCACGAGTCATCATAGAAAAAATATATTTTCACTCGAGGGTGCGCCACTCGTGAAAATATTATTTTCTATGATGACTCGTGAATTAAAATCGATAATCCACCGAATCCAACAAATTTTCTCTATATAAACCAGGCTTCATATACAGATAATGAGCGAATGTGTGTAATATTAATAAATACCATGAATTACATCGGTTTGAACCGCTGTTACAGGATGCGGGCCTCAGGAACAGTTTTACGGCTGTTCAGACATCGCCATCGGCGCTTCCGATGTAACCACAGGACAGGTGTCGCCTAATGTACCGGTTGTAGTCCCGAAAGGCGATGTCGATGACCGGAAGTGGCAAGAACTCGTGGATCATGACCGGAAGTGGCAAGAACACGTGAATCAATCCTGCGTATGCGCACAAACCTCTGAAACCTCAATACTTCATGGCGGACCTCTAGCCATAACTTGTCTTATTGTAATGATGTTTATTTGATTGCTAGTTTACTGAAAGCGCGTTATTCACCACCAGGTATAGAATGTATCAATTGGTATCTCTGAAACTCCAATCAATCCGAGAATAGTATATATTTGGTTCATTTTGAGAATTTCGGACTTCATATTAATTGTTTTCATAATATATATTTTTATATAGTATATAGTGTACTCTATTAATATATTGCTTTGTTTTGGCCGTTTACCAGACGTAATGTATCGTATTGTATCGTATACAAAAAATATTGCGTAAAGAAGTGTGTACCTTTGATTTTTATTAGCTCAAACTTGATGAAGCCCGGCATGTCCGATACATTTTTTCAGATAAAACTGTACATGTATAAGTTTATGATGAAGTTTTATAAGCTCTTACATTCTTAATAAATATAAATATGTTTTAATATACTTTGTTACAAAACACGTTTTGGTGTCCGTTCGATGTGGTCATTTTTATATGACATATCTATATTTACTGATATGGCCGAGAGCCGTCCAATATAAGGATCTTATTTTTTATTTTCAAACAGTGCATTTCTTAATTAATCTCTGCCGGTCCCTGATTACTAAATGGACCGATTGTTTATGTCAGAAAAGCACTTCGTTAACCAATGTCCATTTCGTTAACTATGTCCATTTCGTAAACACGTTTAAATATCGCGTTGTTATAAACCTCTTAAATGAAAAACACTTAAATAAATACATTCTTACGGGAATAATATATTGATTGGAAGCCGTCTTTTTAAATAAGCTGACTCAGTCAGTTTAGGAATTACTTTTGCTAATATAACATGTGTAAATATATTTTGTTTACAAAATGATGTGTGTTTAAAACTTCAACAATAATACGTATGACTTTTTATGGCTTTTAAATTAAAAATGACAATATCAATAATGACACGTACGATTAATATTTATTAAAAAATATAAACACACTCATTAAGTTACCGCTCTTTCATAATTTGTAATTTACTTTCGTAGTTTTATACTTAACTTTCAAACCGTGCATAATTACATTTGTTAATTCTTTGACTGAGGCATTAAGAGAAACCGACATTGAAATGCATTACTTTACGTTATACTAGTACTAAGTAAATGTTGATTACCGGCGTGCGTAGTCTGATAGATGATTAGGTTGGTACCAAACTAATACATACTAACTTTTGTATTTACGCATGTGTTCAGATGATGCCATTATATAACCAATCAATACTACATTTGTTAGCTAATGGAATCAAACATACAACAACAAATTAACTTTTGTTTTAGTGCAATATGTGTACGTTGGATATCAACAACGTTGGAAACAAATTATAATGAAGGTACAAACGCTGCTGACCCAGTTTATCCATCAATTGTTTTTGATAGTTAAAATGAAAGTTTCAGTAGCAATTCAAGCGACAGACGTATTATTCGTATTAATGTCGTTTTTGCTTCACAGTGTATTTCCACACGCGCCGGCAAAATTATTTGTGTCTGGTCAATAATTTCCATAAAATTATTCTATATCAACGTAGATAATACAAACCAGTACTTTCACAAGACACGAAAACTTGATTTATAAATATTGTATTACATATCCAAAAGATTCGTCCATTAGTCACCCAACAAGAACCAATAAGGTTTAATATTACTTTTTTATTTTTTTATTCTGAAAACGTTACTTCAGATGCTAGTTAAATTATATTTATTATTGCCATACATAGCTGATACCATTTCATTATAGTTATACCATATATCACAACAAAATGGAATACAAACAAATATGTGCATATAAATATGAACATAAGTACAGACCAAATATGCAATAAAACAAGATGGCCATAGGCCCTAAGGAGTTCACCTGAGACCCTAAGGAACTTAAATATTCTGACAAGGTTGAGCTGAAGATAGTGTTAATACTTGCAAACATAACTTTTTTCGGAGAATTTTTATTTTTCGACTGGGATATAAGCTCTATGGGATATGAACTATAGAATATAAAGATTCTTTCTTAAATGTAACGTTGTGACGTATTTTTGAACTCACAAGTCCCAGTATTAACCTCAGCCGAAATTTCATTGGGCAAATGTTCTGACAAAGTTAAATGAAGATTGGCCGATTAATGTTGTCATTTTAGCGTTTACAAGGTTTCAATACATACATTTTAGGAAAACTGTCCCGCCCCATGGCAGCCATGTATATAAAGAAACCGAATTCAAAATTCAAACATATCATTAGATCAATTGAGATGACCACAGTTTCGTGATGATTGGACTGAATTGTGACTTGTAGATTGTTTACAATGTTCTACTATAGCCACAAAAGGAAAACTACCCCTCCCCCTGGCGACCATGTTTTTCAACGGACCAAAACTATTTTCCAAAACGCTGCCCAGATATCATTAAAACGCATGTTCTGACCAAGTTTCATTAGTGTGAACCATACATTTGACTTCTATAGTATCAACAAGGTTTCACTTTAACCATATGAGGAAAACTGATACGCCCCGTCATGGCAGCCATGTTTTCAACGGTCCGGGACCCTTTTCAAAAGCAAAATATACCATTGGAGCAAATGATATGACCAAAGTTTCTTGAAGATTTGACTGTAGTTGTGACTTGTAGATCTTTTAATAAGGTTAACAATAGACATATAAGGAAAACTGCCCTCCCCCGGCGGCCATGTTTGTGAAGGGACCAACACCATTTTCAAACTCGGCCCAGATAACATTAGAACAAATGTTCTGACCAAGTTACATCAAGTTTGGACCATACACTCGACTTAAGTAGTGTTTACAAAGTTTCAATCTAGCAATGTAAGGAAGAGAGCCCATTTTTGCAACGGTCCGTAACCATTTTCAAACTCGGCCAAGATATAATTTGAACAAATGGTCCTACCAAGTTTCATGAAGACCTGACTTAAATGTGACTTCTACATAGTTCTCAATGTTTTACTTTAACTACTTAAGCCATATAAGGAAAACTACCTCGACCCCTGGTGGCCATAAGTTTAAAAAAAACGCAACCATATTCGAACTCTGCCAAGATATCCTTAAAAAAATGATCCTCACAAGTTTCATGAAGATTTGACAAAACATGTGACTTCAACAAGAGCTCTCAGAAGACAGCGCGCTCGACTTTTCGAGTGCTTGACAATATAACGTAAGCCATCATGGTGAAATTCTTATATTCAATAAGGTCAAGGTAATATGGTCATATTCTAACCGGAAGAGGACCGTAATTGAAACATTTTGATCTCTTTTTTTTTTAAAGAAGTGGTACATTATAGACAATGCTGAGTTCAGGTATATTTTCCACAATCTATTGAACATTTGTAAAGACATAAAACAAACTAATAACATTATATTTCAAATTTAATAGCAATAGCCTGGGTGGGATGGTTGGACAGTCTTTCAAAAATAAAACAAGAGCACTCGGGTGCCAACGCTCGGCTGCGGGTGCAGTTTTGGAAAAATGAAAGCTTGTCAGATTTTTTTTATAGAGGTCACAGTGACCTTGAACTTTGACCGAGTGACCCAAAAATGGGTGTAGCGTGTAGAACTCACCAAGGTGCATCTACATATGAAGTTTTAAAGTTGTAGGAGGAAGCACTTTGATTTTAGAGCCAATGTTCAAAAGGTTAACAAAATGTTAAGGTTTTAGCACGACGCGGACGGTGGACGTTACGACACGACCATCGGTTGATGACAATGCCTCGGGTTTTCTCCGAAAACAGCCGAGCTAATAATAAAAAATAAATATTTTTTTCCATTTTTTAAAACAAAATACGTTCTTTTAATGTATGTGTGTAGGGGGGGAGTGATGGAATAATGTGGGTGTGTGGTTGGTCATTTATTACATGATATTTCAAAAATATGAAAAAAAGAAGAAAAAATGTATTCAATGTCAAATTCAACTTGCCAGGTACAGTACCCTCATGATAGTAAGAAAGTATTTGAAGTTTGAAACCAATAGCCTTGATACTTTAGAAGTAAAATGCATCAAAACACAAAAGTTAACAAAATATTCAAAGTTACTAAGTAAAAAAAGGGCCAACATTCCGTCAAAATGCTAACCAGAGTTATGCCTCCATATGATAGCTAGTAAGTGTTGCCAGCATGAATGCCACAGCTTTGATACTTTGGGGAAAAAAGTGGACCTTAACAGAAAACTTAACCAAATTTTCAATTTTCTTAGTATAAAAAGGGACATAACTCTAAATATAATGCTGACGGAGTTATGCACCTTGACCAACACAATTGTCTTGTTGCCATAAAGAAGTATTCCAAGTTTGAGTTAATTATGTTTGATAGTGTTAAAATTATTTGACTTAATAAAAAACTTTAACCAACGGCGTCGCCGACGCCGTCGCCGGGGCGAGTAGTATAGCTCTAATTTTTCTTCGAAAAGTCGAGCTAAAAGGGTTTTACTGAAGCATCTACAGCCATATACGAACCCCACCCGGCAGCCGTGTTATTCAACGAACTTGAACCATTTTCAAACTCGGCCAATATAGTCCAAGATAAAATTTTCAAACCAAGTTTCGTAAATATTTGACAATGGTAACAGTGTTTTATTAAGCAACAATAGCCATATAAGGAAAGCTGCACCGCACATTGGCAAACTCCGAAAAGATATCTTTACAACAAGTAATCCTACCAAGGGTCATGAAGATTGGATTTAAAATATCACTGACGTCTACAGTGTCAACACGGTTTGACTATTGCTACTTAAGCCTTATAAGGAAAACTGAAGCCCTCTGGCGGCCATGTTTTTGAACGCACCGTAACCATTGTTAAACTCATCCCAGATATCTTGAGAGCAAAATGGTCTGACCAAGATTCATTAACATTAGGCTTGAAACAAGATTGCTCGAGTGTTAACAAGGTTTTACTATAGCCATATTAGGAAAACTGCCCCACACCCTGGTGGTCATGTTTTTTAACGAACCGAAACCAATTTCGAACACATTCAATATATCCTTGGGAAAACAAATGTTCTGACCATGTGTCATTAAGATTCGAAAAACATGTGGCCTCGAGAGGAAACAAGGTCAATGTTGACGAAGGAAGACTAACGACGGAAAAAAGCGATCAAACAAAAAAGCTCACCATCAGCATGTTGTGCTCAGGTAATCTGAAAAGTTATGAATTACTGCATTATACGTGAAAGCGCATGAAAACATACCTAGTATCAAATTTTGACATGTCAGCATTGATAACATTGTACAATTGATCTTACCCACTTCCTAAATTCATATTACAATAACACAAATAAAATGCAAAAAGTTAACACATTTTTTCTAACGTGTGCTATGTTTTAAAAAACATTCAATAACAATGCTTTGACATATTTTGATTTAAAGATTGGTTTTAGAATGTGTTTCTTTCTTCATTTTCTAAACCATTAATATTAATATGATATTAATTAAATCGAATATTATTATATATTTTTTAAATGTGACACATGTACAATGTTTACATTCAATCATGTTTTACATTAACTAATTAAATACAACAATAAATTACAAACCATATTGATGCATAATAAAGGCAACATAAATTACACTTACGATACCTTCGAGTTCACACCTCACAATTTCATTTACTGTTACATACAATATTACGTATTAAACAAATTTCAAAATCCTCAAGGTAACACAGATCTTGAATATGTTCGTGGTATTGCTTCAATCATGAAAAGCCAAATTATTCTAAATACTTATGTTACTAATTTTAAGCTCATTGTTGAAAGACAGACACACATATAAAACACAATGTGTTTTTGAAACACTATGTCCCCCATATATTTGACCGTTGACCTTTGACCTTGAAGGATGACCTTGACCTTTCACCCATCACAATGTGCAGCTCCATGAGATACACATGCTTGCCAAATATCAAGTTGCTATCTTCAATATTGCCAAAGTTATGGCCAATGTTAAAGTTTGACGCAAACAAACCAACAGACAGGGAAAAAACCCTGTGTCCCCCAGTATAGAAAATCATAGTAAAGGTCAAATAGGCGATGTTTCATACCAAATATCAAACAACCTGTGCAGCTTCATAGAAAATGTCTTCAACTTTTTCAAAATATACCATAGGGCCTTAATTGGAAAACTCCCGGTAGAGATCCTTTAGACGAAGTTTCATGTAGAATACCTTAGTTCTACCCTTGCTGTTTTAGAGAAGAAAAACTTTGATGTTTTTACATGATACCTTTATTTGGAAAACCCATGCCTTCCTGGTAGCAAATTGTGAATCAATGGCAATAGTATGAACAATCTCCGTAGAGATCCGTAAGACAATAGTGCATGCAAATGCAATGAAATTCTTAAAAGGTAATTCCAAGAACGTTTCTGACAATCTTTATCGTCATGGGCAAAACATAGTAGCCGAAGATGTTGTTTGAAGAATGTTGCTTACTGTGGCGATGACCTTTACAACAACAGCAAACCATGAACACGTTTTGTTCATGTGAGCGAATAAAGGAAAGATTACAATACAAACACCCAGAGTGGAGGTAAATGTGATAATCAAATACAATCCATTTGCACTATTTATGCAAATGGATTTTTTTATATAACAGTATAAAAATAACAATCTAATGATATGAAATAAATTCAAAATGGCCGAAACAATACAATTTACAAAGCTCAATGCATGTGCATATACATATCTTCAAAAATTAGTATATAATTATTTAAATTAAAAAAAATATTGAAATAAAACAAAGTTTGAAACCTTAATTAGCTGAATATACAGACATTTTCGAAATCAAACATAACCTTATATCGAAAAAAATGAATGAGCTTAACTGCTAGTTTTTTTGCATTATTTTCGATATAAACCGAACTGGTTACTTTGATATTGATACACAAATTTAAAATTATATCTTTAAATCGTCATGTGTGCATGTTTGGGGATGTTTCACAAATGTATTTAATACAAAACTTAAATAGATATACATTTTTAAAATCGGTTTATCTAAAAAAAGTCGGTATAGACAATATTGTTCATCTACTAGACCATTATGAACATATCCTCAAAAATCAAAATGATACTGCAATAACGGCACTCGTATTACCATCGTACATGCAAAGATTTAAATGTTTCCATAATTCTTTATTTACATCAACACATGGATGCAACGCAATTAACGTGTGTGCGTTTTGGTGTAAAAAAGGATACACGATCCATTTAAAACATTTATGTGAAATGATTGGTCCGTGTTTTTTAATCTTATGATACTCTTGAAAATGGTTATTAAAAGAGAGCATATTACAATAAATGCATCACACATATAAACGAATATAAATGCAATTATTCCTGCAGCAACAAAATGTATAGTTCATTTCATGACCAAACTGTCACATGCGTGACTTAATAACATACTATACTGACAGTATAATTCAGTTCGCTTATCATACATTCAGCATATTCCGTTTCCTGTTTTCATTCATCTAATACAGACAATACTATACATCCACTGCAAAATATAACATCAAATATACAGGCAAACACTCCAACTTACCAACAATAAACACAAAATATATTTCGATAAAATATCCAAACATATTTATGTCATATCAGAATTTTAAAAAAGTATGCTATTACTAAATGCTATGTACTTAATGACGTCATGATAAACACGTCAAACGTCATTAAACACTATCATTTACGCCAAATAAACATAAAACAGGCTACTGTCCTATCGTTGTGTAATATATCAACAAGCCTAGGCGTTTTTGTATGTCAAAGCCACACTTCATAACGATAGGGCAGGAACATGTTAATTTATACAGAGCAATTATCGAAACAAACGCCATCGTTATACTAACAAATTATATGTTAAAACATCAGTATAACACATCAGTATAATAACAGAAAATGATAAATAATTAAAAAAAACTGCACGCGTATAGTGTCCATGCCATAAGCAAACTAGTATTACAATCATAAAGCACGTCCACGACAATACCATTTAATAACAATTTAAATCATGGTATGCGACATTGTCCTCAATGCTTTTTGATCAAAACTATATATAAATATACGCTTTCAAAATTAAATATATATGTGTTCATTACGATCTCCGTGTATGCAATCAATACAACGAAATAGTTATTTTAAGTAGTATTTACAAAATACCATTTGATTCAGAGAACCACACACCAGAAATACACAATAGATCTACTGTACACTAATTACATTTTACATGAGAAGTGTGTGTAACATTTCATTTACCTAGGATGCATATACATGTAATGAATATCGTCTGGTAAACTTTGATGCACGAACTAAGTGAAAGCAAATGAGCGTACTTATTCGAGAGAATGATTTGAATATTTACACATATACATCAATATAAGGGACAGGCTGAAGTAATTTATCTAACATAATATTGTACATTCAAAAATCAACAGGCACATTATATACATGTAGAGTATGTGGTAATGTGGTAATTTTACTTCATTTACATTATTTACAAACAAACAGCAAAACGCCATGTAGCAAAACTGTATTAGTTAAACACTAGTTAAAAATTGCCTTTAAAATATATAAACAATCATAGCAACGCCGACATATTCAGCGTAAAAAAAAATAAATAAATAAATGTACGTTCAAATTAATATGAAGTGTTATCAAAACAAAGTTTCCTAACTATTACTGTTTTTTACATTAATGAAAACGTGGCAAACAAAAGGTGAGTAAAGTATGATAGACGTATAGCTTATTTACACATTACACGTATGTTCATTGCATATTAGTCAGCGCGTATTCTGTAGTCCAACTAGATAAGTACATTATTACCAATTCGTCATAGCAACAAAGTTATGTGTTGTCATAAAAATTAAACATGACAATTACACTTCATCGTGCATTAAAAACAAAATAAAATTCAAAATACGTTAACGTAAATTAACAATTAAATAAGGCATATATACGCAGCAACTGTTCCGTATTTGAATGTATTTACACTAAAAATTTACACTACACGCTAATATACAATATTAGTTGAAGAACTAGTCATAAAACACTCATACTGTCAGTGCACAGGTTTATGCATCATTTAAAATAGTCAAATATACTTGTATAATTAAACTTACATACGTAAACGTTTTATACGAACCATTGAAAAGCAGGTGTTAGCTCTTCATAATATTTCATCTACTATAATTTTAATCACCGCCAACTTAACGGTCATACCTTGGGCAAAGCGATACATTAAGTGAACCAATTATAAACGTTCTGCAAACCGTTTCTGAGCATCATACTCATCTAAATGCTTTAAAATTATATAATGTCATCTAATCAGTTTTTTAATTATCCACTCAATGCGTCAACCATTTCCATGATACTCTTGGCAGTGGTAACAGCAAACTCAGCCTCGTCTTTGCTGAATACATCGGAAGGAACTTGGCAACTATTAACACTGTCTGGATATCGGAGTTTAGCATAACATCCTCGAATGCGAAGCTGTTGTTCGAAAGAGTGTGCCTGAAAGGGATAACGTTATAATTTTGGTGTGGTTGTCAAAACCCCTAAAGTTAGGTGTAGGTCGTTATGCACTTCTACACACTTATCCATACTCAATGTACACTGTGTTGAAAAACTTAAGCAGCATCAAGAGAAATATTTATTGCACTGTTAATATATTTAAATATTCATTTTATAGGCCGTATTTTATTTCAAGCTGCTACGTTACAGCAAATGGTGATGCAACTGTTAAGGATGCTAAATACTTATATGCAAATCAAGATTACAATACTTATCAAATCCAGTCTATATTGCATCAGTGAATAGTATAATACAACAAGTAATATAGGACGATAAAAATTCTTTAAAAAGACGATGATTTAGAGATTCGGAATTCGATAGTTGTTATTAAAAGCTGTTTGAGTCATATTCCATGTCATCATTTTACAAAAACTTCTGAACACGTATTAAACATGTTTTTTTTTAAATTAATTTACGTTTATTTAGCAATTTATCTTTAAACCTAACATGAATTCGAAAATATTTGAATTCCAGCAAAAAATTATGAACGCTTATGCAGAGGGGGTAAACACGTGATAGTTGAGATGACGACGTCTATGCAGAGACAGAAATTTTTCGCCGTTGTATATCCTTTATTTCTTTTGTTAATTTTTTAAATAACGCTCACTTTCCATTCCAGTCATATAAGTAAAAAGATGATAAGGGTTTATAACGTATTAAAATTTGCTTTATATCTTGACTTTATTCGCCGCAAATTTTCTTAGTTGAGTTGTAATTAGGTCACCCCGCTTAGAAATTTTGCAGCGAGTAAAGTCGAGATATATAGCGAAACAAATTCTAGTAACTATCTTGCTGATATGGCTTGAAAGTGAGCGGCATTTAAAAAAATAATACAAGTAATAAAGGTCATACAACGGCGAAAAATACGTGCCTCAGCAGTGACGTCGCAATCTTGAATATCACGTGATTACCCACTCTGGTCAGATGATGCTCAACGTGAAAGGATGCTGCTCCTATCGACGGCGCTATTATTGTTATCGCTATTACATTTTCTACTGCTTGTTAGATAGTGTTTGTAATCAACGGTGCCCCAGGAGTGAAATATATTCGCCAACGTGATAATTTCACAAAAATATCCGAAGGATAAAAGTAATTGTACAGCGTCTCAATACGGTTTTGAAATTGGTGTCCTACTTTTGAGAAAAGAATGCGTATAAACTTACGATCGGATACCAAAAAAATGAGTTCAATTATTATATCAGAACGATTAGAAGTGGAATAATGTGCAAACAATAGTATTTGATTAAATTATGCCTTGGTAAAATTGTTAAGAAACGAAAAGTTTCGTCATTTTCACATTTTGTAATGTAAGCTTTTGGATGTTTAATTTCTCAATAGTTGATTACGCTTTTGAAAGGTGTTCCTTAATTTTCATAGGGTAACAGAACAAAAGATACCTCTAATTCCTTGAAGTAATTGAAGATTCATAGCATGCTACATTATAACGATTTGATTTAACTTAACATAGGCCCTATGTTTGGTGATTTGGATTTTCATCATTTTAACATATTTTTAGTCATATCTGGGTAGTCATTTATACTATTGAAATTATTACTATTTCTAAAATGAAAGCTTAACGGGTTTAAATGGTCTACCAGCAATAAGTAGGAAAATGGCTGCAGGTAATTGACAAAGTCTACCCTACAAATCAGAAGCCTGAGAAGTGGCCGAAAACACATTCTGACCTATGATCGAACCGCATCAAACGCTCTACCAACTTAACAAGCTGGTCATAAAGCGTCTTAAATAATCGAGTTCTTACCTCACAGTATTTCTTAAACTTAACCAAAAGAATCGACTTCATGCTTTTACCTCATCAGCGATGTTCTGATCCAGCCCATTTGCAATATCAACCAGACTGTGCTCTCGGATGGGACATCTATTGGCGTCTTTCAGAAACCATGCAGCTTTAAGAGCCTTCTCGCAAGCCTGTTTATACATTAAAAGAACATCCATTACCCTTGTAGAGAAAACTTAATGATATGAATGCATCTATAAGGTATGGCATTTCCAATTATCGGTGTGTAATAATTTCGAAAACATATCCAAGTTTTTAATAACACTAAAAAGAGGTGTTTACTCTATAATCTTATGAAAACACCTTGCAGTCATACACCAAACTGTTATATGCATCCATGAAGTTCATTGCTTGTAACAATTATAGTTTCATTGATGAAAAATCTGCAAATACCTACCTGATGGCAGATATAGCATATCCAGTTATACGTTTCCGGGTGTTTTTCAGTGCAATTCAAGTGCGCCTGGCCGGTGAGAAAGTCAAGCTTGGCCTGTTTGATCCACCGTTTAAATTCACCTGGGCTACACACGGGATCCCGATGTGTTTGTCTATGGGAAAAGGATCTATGTGATCGATAGTCATCTACATTGTTGTTATAGCAAGCTGCAAACACTTGCCCAGTATTATATGCTGCTGCACAGGTGTTCCAATATGTCGAAGCTCTCATGTCTGGTGCAGAGGGTTCCACGTTCATTATTAAGTTTTCACCTCTTTCAAGTCGGACAATGCAATGCCGAATGAAATTCAAAACACGTGTGGTATATTCTTCGTTTCCTAAGTTTTTATCTGGATGCCATTTCATAATAAGGCGACGGATAATACGCTTCCTGTCCTGTAAGGATAAATGTTCAAAGGCCTCTTGTAGCATGCTCATAATTCGTTCGCATGTTTCATTAAACGGCATGGATGTTACAGGCTCTGTGTCAAATACCTCAATGTCTGTAGTGGTATCTTGTTTTTGGGGAAGAAATAAATACAACCTAAAAATAGGAACTACACTTCTACCAGCATATTGAACGCCAATTCCAGAATCGACTTCATAGTTTATGCTCAGTACTGAGGTGTTTGTAGTTGAGACCTTTCTATGAACATGGGCATAAATAAAGGTGGGTTGACGTGTTTCGTCGTCTTCGTCATCGTTTCCAATTTCTAAAGCAACAAATCTATAACTATGTTCGGGAATGGGTTGAATTTGTTGAACCAAAAATGGAAAAAACTTTTCTTCCACGTATGAACCTGGTTGTGGAAAAACTGAAAGTTCATCTACAGTGCCATAGGCACGTATTTGGTGTTCATCGAGACATTCTGAAATATACTCCGGGTTGTTTCTTAAGTTTAAAAGTGAGTGAACTAGGTAACTTTCTTCTTTCTCTAGTAATCCCCGGGTACACCTTTCCACAAGTTGCCATAAACCTGCAGATTGAATACTAGCTCTGTTAAACAAATGAACACGGTGTGTCTCACCTCTCTGATAGTATAAATGAAACGCTAAACCCGTGTTGTCTCCCACCAAAGATGTGTCATCATCTCTCACTTCGTCAACGTAATACGGTTTTTCTATGCTGACTCCTGGAATAAGCTCTCCTTTGAAAACCAATAATGTCTTTAAGCCTGTAACTGCTTTAATGCGAACCTTTGACAGTGTACTTTTCAAATGTGTGTCGTCCTCTTCCTTCCAAATTATTGTATTATTTTTTCCATTTTGATGCCTCAATAACCTGCACAAACCCTCATGAAATGCTTGAGAATAAAACAAACGTTCATAGCTTAATGCATCTTCATTATTATCGTCCTCCTGCATGTCATCGGTAGAAACTATTTCCGTGACATCTTGTGAAAGAACACGTGGTTGGAGGTTTTTCGGAAGATTCATAAATGGTTCGACCGGGTCTTTCAAATCGATCTCCAACTGTTGAAATCCGATAAAGAAGTTTAACTGGCATGGTATTTCTAATTTTTTTCTGAATCCGTCATTATCGCAAACGGTTAACTCATTGGATTTCGTAAGCACTCGTTTGCAATTAGGTAGGTATAATACATTAACACCATCAAATTGAGTTGATTTGTCTTGTGCTATGGACAGAATTGCAAACATGTGCTTAATAGCAATCGACGCTTTTTCTAAAGCACCGTCATGTAGCTCATTTTCCATGAAATGTTTTTTTATTGTTGACAAAACATTAGCATATTGCCAACAACTAGCTTCCGCGGTTGCTCCCATTTTTTTGAATAAATCGAAGCAATGCCTGTATATCTCAGGGGCTTGATACAGGTAAGGTTTTATTTCCTGACCTACTGATTGTCGTAGAATAACCAACGATGCTTTAACCATTGTTTCATTTGGGATCAAAATAATCGGCGTCTCAATCAATCGACTGGGATTGATTTTATCTTGCTTCTTTAAGAGAAACTTATAAATGTTTTCCATTATTTGTTGTTTATTATTGATATTTGAATGTTTCTTTTCAAAGTCTTTTTTTAAAATGTCGCATATATTCTGACAATGACGTATAACGGAATCAACATCGGGTTCTTGTTTTATGCCAAGCAATTTACAATATTTAGTTTTTTTTGGCATATTTAACAAAAGTGGCACGCTTGTCCAACAAATATCCTCAAACTGTGAGTCACAAGATTCTTCAAAACATATAAACGCTTCAGAGGAACTGTATGGCTGACAAATTGTCGCTAGTTCAGATGAGACAGTATATGATACAACAAATTCAACGCGACTGATTTCGCTGTACGTCTTATCGCCAAACTTCTTCCCGGCTGGCCCTAAAAGATATTCCACAAGTACGTTGGACGAAGCGATCAAATCTTGTGTCATCTGCAGTGATCCTTCGTGTGCTATTCTTTTTGCAAACGCTAGCATCATATCGCCTGATGGACGTTTATTAAGTCCGACTAACTTCATAAAACACATCCAATCGTTAAAATATGATGGTAGATATAAACCAGGATCAATCATTTGTTGAAACACACAATGATTCCCGTCATAAAGTTGATTCGCACAAAAACACAATCCATTGATGTTTATGAAGGGAATTTCGCGAATCAAATTTACAAGTTGCTTTTGTTTCGAGGACAACTCTTTTGAAATTGAAAAATGTATTAAATTATCCTTGATGTATTCGAATATGTGATAGCCAATGGTGTCCCTCCATGTGCATTATATTTGGTAAAATATGCTCAATGTACATATCAATTGAACTCACATTTGAAAGTTTCAAAAAGCCGTAAATCTCCTTCAAATCTTCGTGTGGCTCTAGAAGAATTATATTTTGGTGCCCGGTCAATTCATCTAAGCCTGCACATGGGATTTCGTTTTCCAAGACAATTAACAGTCGCATTTTTATTAATACTGACAAGTAAGTTTTGGTGTACAGTTTCGTATAATGGAAGCTCCTTCAGTAGCTGCGTTGCTTCATCGCTACAAGATTGTAAGACGTCGATGTTGTTATTGAAATATCGTAAAACGCATTTTGCATCGACACGTGTTAATCCATTTTCATTTAAAGTGCGTCTGTGATAATGCAAGCACCGTAACAAATCATTCGCTTTGTATGCATATGATGTTAAGTAATTAGCTGCAAAATTTAAATCTACGTCCAAATTCAAAGGGTCTGTTAAAACAGCATTGTCTAATCGACGGCAGTTCCATCTTTTGAAGCACTTTTTTGGTGACCTCTTCGCACAGATGTGTGTCTGATAATAGTGTGTAGGACTGATTAATTGGAATTAGTTCGAAGGTATCTAAACAACGAGACTTCCTTTGAGATGGTAAAAATGACCAGTTGGAGAGAGCAGTCACATTTTCTAAAAATAATTTTTTATTAAAACGTGGTAGGATTGTATGTTTGGATACGAACGATTCTTCATAAAGGAACTTGAAGAGTCTGTAAATAGTTTGAGGCTCAACAAGTTCAAACTCATCACTTTTCCAACGTACATTTTCGTCTTTACAAAATATTTCGGGGTCGAAAGACGACGGCAACAAACTAACTAAACTCCGTACTGTGAAACGTTTAAAAATGTTTTTTGAAAACATCTCATCACTGTTTAGCAAAAACACCAAGTCTTTATGCAAAAATAAAGAAGAAGACCCTGGCATAAGGTCGCAAAACTGTGAACAAAAAACGTCTTGTAAGGTCCTGAATCGTCGAACAACGTTGTCATTTGTAAGGCAAAGTGGCAAGCCTTCAATTTCGTCCACGAATCGATCGTATTGGGAAATAAACTTTAATATAATATGGACGCCAGCTGCTGTTTCAAACACGCAATTTTCAACGCCTAAGTCAACTGTTTCAAATCTTGCCTTAAGTATTTGCATCAATACATGCGGTGTAGTACGTATGATTGACTCTTTGATTGATTTTTCTATGTCTGCAACGACAGCTTTATCAGTATCTGATACTTTGATAAACAACTTCCTTAAAATATTTTCCACAAAACGTAGCTCTTGTTTTTCCGTTTCATGACAATATGACCATTTGAAAAGTGTATTGACGACACCGCCATCAAGATTTTCAACGTCTGTAGACAAATGCACCCATTCGACCACGCGTTGGTTATGCACATTTCCAACGCTCTGTAATCCATTTACATTCTGAGAGAAAAAGGGAAAAAGACGCATACGCGTTCTGATCATCAAACGGTAAAACTCCGTTACAAAGAACGCCCATTCAGAAACCCCATCCATTTGATGTCTTGGAAAGTGACAGAAATACATTTGCAAATATTTTCGTCTTAATATTTCTTCTTGTAATTCATCCATGTGCAAGTAATCATTTAATAAGTACTTTTGGAGAAACGTCAATGCGTTTTTCAGAGCACCTGAAACTACGATAGAGAGAATAAATTCGTTCCATTTCTTTCCATAACCTTGATTCCAAAGATTTCGCCTCCCACGATCAAGCTGAAAGTGACCGTTCACGTGAAAAGGTAATCCAGTGCTGATAGGCAGGGGTAGAAAACAATACGCACATCCATTAACGGGCTGCCACGATCTGCATTTCGCACCATCTTTTGATAAAGCGGCAATGACTTGCCAGGGGTTTTCGCATAGTTTAATGGAGACACCACCAATTGGAAGTAGACCGCGTTCTGTCATTGCAGTCATTTCATCGTTTTGCTCTAAGGGAAAACACGAGCCAAACTGATTCGCAATAAGCCAAATCGTAGATTGCTTCTTCTTGTTAACGTTTATGCGCATCGTGTATTCGACGTTGATTTGATTCGACTCCAAAGATGTAGCATGTTCCTTAACCGATTCAAAAAATGAATTACGTCGCTGTTCATCTTCTTGTGTTATCTCTGATTTAACCTCATACTCACATTTATATTTTCCTTTAGAATATGTCATGACTTTTATGGTCCGTATATTTTTTGCAAAATGCAAACACTCAGGCATTGTCTTAATGAAATGTTGCAACATTAATTCAACATCCAAAGGTTTTAAACAGTTTTTACTGATCTTAGATTCTTCTTGCCTTAAAGGCAGTCGAAACATTGTGCCACAAGTATTAGTCATATATGGAAAGCCGACAACGGTGTCTGGAAATTCTTCAATCAAATCATCTACATTATAGCGCACACCAGGCTCACCACCAGTTAAATCTCTGATATGTTTTAAAAGAGGGTCAAACAAACAAACTTGACCGCGTCCTTTCAAACCAGGTCCTTTAGTGAGAAATGAGGGGATGTCAGTTATGTGGTAAACTGCATTGAACCCAATACCAAACCGACCAATCTTAAACGATTTATTTCCTTTACCCCCTATGCCCAATTCCTGAATGCCTACGAAATCGTCTTTTTTAAAACATGTGTCATTGTACACACAAAGAGCAGGCTTAAGTACTGAATCGTGTTCAAGTGTTCGCCCAACATTCTTTGATTCGAAGTACTTGATAAAATGAATTTCATGTGCCCCTGCATCATCAGCATTTTGAATGAGTTCCTTCATAATACTTTTATCACACGGATAATCTTTTAGTATTCCATTCAACCGCGTTGTTAGATCCTCCCGTTGTCCGAATGGTATGGCGTGAGTGTGCACCCTCATGATTTGAAGAACTTTCAGGGCCT
The DNA here is from genome assembly GCF_020536995.1 of Dreissena polymorpha. Taxonomy (NCBI): domain Eukaryota; kingdom Metazoa; phylum Mollusca; class Bivalvia; order Myida; family Dreissenidae; genus Dreissena; species Dreissena polymorpha. The sequence goes on along the minus strand of NC_068361.1, from coordinate 91,265,424 downwards.
GGGGCGTAATAAACTTTACCCCAAGCCTTTCTGCGGTACAGCGAGATATTTGTTCATGAACATAGCATAAACTTTCGTCATTCACGACGTTTTCAATACATTTTTGGATTATCAACATAAACACATTCCGTCAATGTAGCAAATTTTATACTAAGTTCAGATTTTGACTTTACAATCATAAATACGTTCGCATTAGCCCAAGCGGAGTCTACTTTTATTTCTGCTAATCTATCAAGAATTGACACGGCACATTTCAAATCTTTCTTAGTTTCAGCTGGACTGTAATTAGTATTTTCATGTTTTTCCTTCAAGACTTTTAAAACGCTTATAATAACAAGTTCATCCTGACAAGAGCGACACCCTAACCATTCGAAAAATGTGTGCATTAATTCCAGTTCTGGTGGAAGGAAATGCATATAAGGTTTAAGATCAATATCATCATCTTTCTTGAAGACTACCACTTTTGATGGAGATAGAAACGCATCATCAGTCCAAATAAGCCCATTACTTACTATGTCGTCTTTGACCTTTTGATTATAATCTTTCGACAGAACTTGATAGACTGTTTTGATCATGCTCATAACTTCTGGCCTCATATCGGAGGATATGGAACATTTCTGCAAATTTTGTAATTGAAGAATGATTTGGTCACTTTCAGGTGGCTCATTCCAACCGTAAAACAACGATAGTTCATTTGATTGTGTCTGAATTAGCGGCATGGAGGAACATACAAGTTCCCAAAATTGTATAGCTTTCATTTCTTGTGGAGGACATACAGGTGAAGTGATCGAAAAACATTTGAGCTGCTTTGGATATCTTATATGTAAACCACATTTGTCAGGTGAGCTGTACAAAAAGCATGACATATCTTTTATGGCTTGTCCTAAAGTTTCACCTGTGTGCACCGTCTGATAAAGAACATGTGAATTCTGTTCAAGAAATTCTTGAAGAGCTTTTGCCTTTTCGCAAATATTTTCACCTTTCTTTGATCTAGAGTCGATCGATTTAGCAACATTGTACACATCTTCTGATCGTATTTCACTCATTCCTTTTCATTCCAAGTTTGATAAACGCATTTCTGTATGGTCTAATGTCGTCTACAGCTGACGGAAAAACATCTTCGCCATGAAACAGCCTCTTCAGAAACTCGTCAAACGGATCAAAAACTTCTGACGGTTTAACACTTTGCCCCACAGTGTTCTTTATAAACGGTATTTCTGAAGCTGTGTCTATCACATTGTCGAATTTGTCAATATTCTTCAGGAAATACAATATCACATGCTTACTGTCGTTGGTAAATACGTCTAACTGGACGCCGTTTAGCTTCAATTGCATAAATGTGCATAAGGTCATGTGTGTGCACCCTAGTAATTCGGCAATTACCTCGTCGCTCTTTTTTACAAGTATGCAATGGTCAGGATATTGAATATTCACTGGGAACTGGTCTTTTTCTGATTCTCTAACAAAAAAAGTACTGCTTTGAGCGCAAACAAATGTTCCTGGCGGTCTTATAGACATAAACAATCGTAGCTGCTGTAACAAATGAAGTAAATCACCGTTTAATGGGCAAACATGGGCTAAAAAGTCAAGAAATCTAGCTCTGTTTGAGTCCGACGCTTTTTCGTTAAACACATGTATAGCTTCTTGGTCAATTATACGAGCTGTTTTTTGTAATATCTCTTTGACGTCATCGTTGGATGGAAACATGACGAAGTCCATAATCGAATCAGATAGTAACCAACTTGGTAATTGTGTGACTATTGTGATTCCGAGCAAGCGCAAGCATTTCTCAAGTTCATCATCTAGGCATTGTTCACGAATATTCGTATGAACTTTCTTGAGCAGTAAGTTGGTATTATGCAGTGGAACAAGTTTAACTTGATAGTTCGATTCAAATGATCCGGATTCTAGAACAGGAAAAATAGGTACATCTAAATACCTTTGGATTCCACGATAAGTTGTCGCATTCCAAACCTCTCTAAGCCAGTCAAGGTTTAGATTTATATTCTCGGTTATTATTAATTCTTTTCCTAAATGGGACTGAATGGTTTCCAGAAGCAACTTTTTCAAGAAATCGTCATCTATATCTTTGATCGGGTAGTTTTCTGAAATGCAAAATAACAGTAATTTCAAATATATTTACAGAATGCTAGTGCGTTGCAATAACGATACCATTACTACACATGTTTACAAACAAAACATCAATAACCCTTTTATTTTAAAACGTAAACTACTACTATACAAGCGAAAAAGTATTTATATCATATTATTTACAACAATATTATCCATTTAATATTAACGTTTCTACCGATGGTACACACTAAAATAAATTACTTTTGTCACATATGAAGCGCATAACATCCTTTGAACGTTGGTCGAGCTTTTCATATGGCATGATGAAGTGATGTCCATTCCCTTGAAACATGTTTACTTCAATCTCAGAACAAACATATTTTAAACTTCCATTTTGTTTAAAAGTGCCCCATTCAGCAGAGGCCAACAATAGAAGATCAAGACCTTCCAATTTTGTAGTGTCTCCGTCACTGATTAGATATGCAAGAAGCTCGTTCTTTTCTCTATCAGTCATACATTTGTAATTGGGTTTCTGCTTCAAGATTTCGGCTAACATGACTGGCGATATATCATTTATTCGGTTTTTAAACAAAGAGCAATATGTCGAAAACACATGTTCGGGAACAATAACTGGGCACTTGCCGCAAACGCCGATAGCCTTTCGTATTGCCGGTTTGACATAATCCAATTTGGCTGGAAGTTCCTTAAATGTTGTGAAAACAACTTCAGATACGCATTTCCAAGAGTTAATTTCTTCGCAAAACACAATGGTCTTATGTGCACAACTTTGTAGTGCGTCTTTAAAGAAAGGTTTCCATTTTCCAAGAATGTTTTCCAACTTAGCTATCCACAGATACACACCGTTGACTAATGTTATTGGATTTCGCTTCGTCACTGACATTTTAATAGCTGTATCGATGGCCTTCTGGTATGCTAAAGGAAGTGCTTCAGACAAAAGTTTCTTATTCCAAAGTATATCATCATTCACGTATTGATCATCCTGACCGTCAGTTGCCCACTTCAAATGGTGTCTGTTCTGGCTTAGAGCGAAGAAACCATTGACATGAAAAGGTAAGCCTGTAAGTTTTGTTCCTTCCTTTGGAAGAGGGTAAAAAGCAAAATATATGTCCTTCAACTGCAGATAATGGCTGCATCTTTGCGGCGACCCCTACGCAGGGACTTAAACCTAACTTCGGGCTCTGAATTAGCCTCCTGAAATCGTTTGAGGCGTTATTAACTATGTAATAAGTGATAACAAGCCACTGTGTAAACTGCGTAGACTCATGAGTTGTTTCTTTTATCGTCATTTTAAAAACACATGCTACATCATTTTTTAAAGAAGCACTTTTGAAACAAGAGAAAAACGACTTTCTTTTGAGCCGAATTTCCTCCTCGTCTTGAATTTGTACTATTAAAACGTGGTCTTCGTATCCTGACGGTGTCATTTTCAGCAAGTGTAAACACATGAGAGATTTCAAAAAAATAAGAATGCTCGACGATTCGGCATGAAGACTTCCAAACAGCTGTTCGACTTTACTGATATTATACAAATTTTCTGAAATGGATGAAGCATTTTCCCTCAGAGGAAACCAGAACATAGTGCCCCGAAAGTATCCATTTTTAATAACCGTTTCGTCGAATCCGTATTTCCCTCCAACGGCACGCAAAATATCGCTCGTATCGATGCCTTCAATTTCATGTATTTCATTAATCTTCAAAGTTGCATTAACCTCATCCTTCGGTCTTTGAGGATCCATAAGAAGCACTGTGTTGCCACTTATAACACATGGGTAGTCTGAAACGTAGTTAAACACATCACATATGTTGTCAATATGCATACATCAGGAAAAAGAAAATGTATTCGGAGAATGTATCTCACTGAAAACTAAGAACAAATTAGGTTGATCTGATGTAGTTATGTTTTTATTTAGTCAGTGTATTCTCATATAAAATAGTAATGTTAAAATAAATTTTACGCTGTTTTATCAGTGAAGTTTAGTCATACTATATTTCACATTAATGTAATTGTTAATAAAACAAGAGCTCCGCAGTCGGGGACAGATGCCCCCCCCCAAACATGGCCTTGACACAGGATTTTTTTAATAAAACTGATCATAAGAGTTAATATTATCATATTAGTTTGACTTAGCCACTTAAATAGGTTTTTAGCTGAAACAGAATTATTCACTTCTGTTAAATCATTGTTATAGTAAATGGACTAATAATATTATAGTATTATAACTAGTGGTGTCACGATGCTCCAATGATATCGATTAATCGTTGTTGAATGAGAAAGTCTGCAAAATCGATTCCCTTTCGGGAAAATCGATGCCGATGATTTTGTAGATAATCATTGAAATACTGAAATTGAGATAAACTCAGTCGGCAGTCAGTGATTAGCATCTGTGTTCGTTTATTACACAGGTTAAAACACTTTCCTGTTTTATATTGTTTTACATATCAACCATTTATTGTGATATGAATCTCATTTTCTAATATTAAAAGTTATACCAAATTATGTTGTCGCAATATATTTGATTTCTTTGTCCTCTTAATAGAGCTTGATACATACAGCTGAACATGCCAATACTCTGAGAAATCATTTTGAATATTAAACGATTTATAATCGTGTTTGATTTAATTCGATAATCGATTATGATCCTTGTCTGATTTTGAATCACTAAGTATAACTGATGGTGCTCTTATATTTTTAACAAAGATTATGACCTCCAAGTGTGATCAGGCCGATCGGTCAATCCGCTCACGAGTTATCAATCGGACATGATTTTCGCATCCCAAGTCACAGTGACTTTGATCATTGAGCTAAATTTCAAAAGGGATTATCTACTGTTCAAAGTCAATGCATCTGCAAAGTATGAGGCCCATTACTCAATCCTTTGATGACATATCGAACGGAAACCAAGTTAACACTTAATGTCACAGTGACATTGACCTTTGAACTAGTGACCCCAATTTCAATAGGGGTAATCTACTGTCCAAGGCCAATGTACATGTGAAGTATCAAGCCAGTCGATAAATATGTCGACATTGTTTTGATCGGAAACGATTTGCACACTTATTGTTACATTAACTTTGACCTCTGACCTAGTGACCCCAATTTCAACAGGGGTCATCTACGGGCCAATTACACATGGGACGTAACAAGCCAATCGGTCAATCCTTTCAAAAGTTATTTATCGAAACGGACTGGTCCACCGACAGACCGACTGACCGACCGACATCCAGCAAGATAATATACCCTCTCTTATTCGAAGGGGGGCATAATAAGATACTTGTAAAAAAACATCATTTCTATTAAATCGAACACCTCCAAACAAACATATTTTACGGAAATGATAGACTTAAGACATCCTTCATATACTGGTATACTGACACTGATATTCTATACGTAAAATTCCGGTTAGAGGAGTGTAAACTTAATTAATCAGCAGTACCTGTAATATGAAATACCGATTTGAATCCCAATCCAAATCGCCCAACTTTGAGACAGTCTTCCTCCTTGACACTGCAGTCAATCATCCGAATTCCTCGCCAGTCGTCATCTGTGAACTCAGCGTCATTGTAAATACACAGGGCAGGTGCCTGAATGAAAAAAGCTGCCTAAACATATTCCTGTTAAGAGGGTGTACGTGATGCAGCAATATAATAACATTAGCTCGGTCAATGAAGATTAATTTTAAAAAAGCATAATCGTCAAACAATAAGCCTTTTATCCAGGAGGAAACTTTTTAATGCAATGACTACTTTCTGGAATAAATTCTCAATGCAATGTATACAGTTGTTATCTTTCATTTGAAACCACCGATTGCTAAACCAAATATTAATTTTAAAGTCAATGTCATACTAATTGCATCAACATTGATATTATTTCCTGTACAGGTAACCAATATTTCAAGCACACTGACTTACTGTAAACGTTGACTAATCACCAATATGACATGTAACATAAACATTGTATGAACATCGTGTTTCAGAGTTCAATTTAAAAAAAAAACTAGATATAATGAACTTGTATACTTTAATAACATGAATACTTAATAAACCAACAATAACAATACACATTAACCAATTCCATACCTGGAAGAATTTCGTAAATAGGGGAGAGTCTTCCTTCAAATCTCTGTTGATTCGTCGGCTTTCTAGCATTATTTTCAACTCCGTGGCACCGGCGTCATCGGCATTTTGAATCATTTCCTAAAACATCAAACCGCATTTTGAATGAATTCCGTCAAATAACACAATCCGCATGTTTATTAAAGATAAAAAACGCATTCAGAATCAAATCCTTCAATTTAGACAAACAATGCTTACACTGTAGAATATATCCTTATCCAAATCAGACAGACGACATATAAGGCTTACTCACTTGCAATAATTGTAACAAGACGTGCTTTGTAAGAAAACATACAAATAATAGTTTGGCAAATAAAGCCTTATTAAAAAATATATTAATAAAGCACTGTAATCAAAGAACAAACATACAAATAATAGCGTCTACTTAATAAAGAGTCATGGTCGACACGAACAAACTCTTATTAAGAAAGTATACTTTTAAAATCTGTCCACCGTCCGGATACTCAGAGAGAATGCCTCTGAGCTTCTTTACAAGACTTGGCTGTTCCATACACGAGTAGTGCGGCTTTCGTTTCATGTGTCCTCCGCTCGAAGACGCTTTAAAACAATAGAATGGTATAAATAAACGCTAATTTTATGCATGACTCCCAATACATGTCAATTTTAACAGAGGATTAGTCCGGATGACGTTTTCTGGGTCATTAACTCGTGGTAGATATAATACAACGGGATATTATAAAGGCGAGACAATAATATGAATGGCTTCCAAGTTAATTTGTTTTTTTTTTCAAATGTGACTTCTCAGCTTAAATACGAATGCAATCCTTAAAAAACGAATAATAAATATTACGTTAAATAAAGAATTCGTCAAGGAATTTGTCAAAAATTAATTTAAAATTGTTATAAGCTGATAAGTCAGACCAATAGCAATACTTCATTTTTGTATTTTTTGAGATGTTTAAGATACGTGTCTTGATCATATTATTTAATAAGATGCTTGGCACGAATAGTTTGTGTCTAAATGAAACACATTGGGGAAATCAACGTCAAGCTGGTAACAATAATCTTCATGGTCAATATGCAGGTTTATGTAGGTTGTCAATCAAAAATTAAATAAGTATTAAGTTGAACTTACCCATGGTTAAGACTCTTTTGTGTCTACGATACCGTTATGAATTCGCATCGATCATTCTGAAAAACAAGGAACACAAAAATGCTTTGCAAGGTTTTGACATTAAACCGTATTTGATAAGTGCATTGACAGTTGCTCATTGAACGACAACGGGCTCTTGCTCGTTGAATGACAAGGGGCATTTTATTCTTTGTTATTTGATATAAGTGCAGATTACCGGTAAATAGACTGAAATAATTTCTGTCAATTGAGTGATGTGAAAAAATATTATCAATTCATTCCCTGGCATATATTTCGATGTGACATTATCTATCTTAAAATTCGATGACAATGATATGTGTTATTGTGTGTAACACCATTGATACCGATGCACTGCTAGAGATCTAACATTAACAAGAACTTGTCACAGTAGTGCCAAATCACCGCCGAAATGTGTTTGCGTGTTTGAGAACATTTGTTTTAGAGAGTAAAATAATATTTGTAAAACATGGCACCAGTGTTATCTATTTATATTTCAAGTTTCAAGTTGTCGCGTAATTACACATTGTTCGTTGATAACACACAGTAACAACCAAAGTTCATTTCCGATTTCATCGCGATTTATTTATGCCGAATGATTCTTTTAACACAAAGCTTGCTAATGTACACGAAATACAATTTTACAGCGCGGCAGCCAACATGGCCGCCACGTCAAGAAGACGTGGCAACTCTCCAAGTTCTTTTTAAATCTAACCGCAGACTGCCCACTACTAACTAAAACACTGCAATTTATCCCCAGGTTAATTTACATAAAATGTACTTGTAATTTCCATTGGTCACCAAGGTCCGGGCTTATTACGGATTGGTTGACTTATTAGAATGTTTTAGAAGGAACAATCTATTTGTGTATTTACTTGCTTGCCAAATACTCCAAAATCCAATCACTTTATATTGATTTCAAGTTTTACTGTTGTGTTTGTCGGTGCAATATATTGTGTAACCAATGCAATTAAGACTTTCCGATGACCCATTCATCTATGCAATTTCAATAACTATGTGAAGTAATACAAATCTCATGTCTATATGCTGACCCTTTCGTTAATTGCAACTCATTGTGAAGAATATGGTCCTTTGATTCTTTTATCTAAATGACTTTTCATTTTATTGATCCCAATTATACCCCAACCTGGGTGTATACGTATTTGTGTTCTTACTTGAAATAAATCTTAAATCAGGTCTTAGTTTATGCAAATATCTCCCAAAAATGTATTATTGAATTCTCAAACTTCATCTTAACATTGCATATACATATTATTGAAATATCCCCTTATTAATTTCCATCATCAGAATAAACTCATAAGAATGAACGATATGTTATAAGCTGTTAAATGACACAAAAATGTATTATTAAATTCGCAAACTTCATCTTAACATTGCATATACATATTATCGAAATATCGCCTTATTAATTTCCATCATAAGAATAAACTCATAAGAATAAACGATATGTTATAAGCTGTTACATGACAAAGGATCAATTAGTTATATAGTGTTGGAGTTATGCTGTAGAGAATAAAATATTTGGAAATAAAAAAGGGCGGTAATTAAAAAACTACGGCACATATAGTTATGGTTCATGTTCACTGCGCTTCTCCTAGTTGCCATCTGTTTATATTTCTAGTTTCAAGTAAATCCTTTCAGTAGATATAGAGTTATGCTCCGGACAAAACATTACTTTGAAATTTAAAAAAGGGAGATAATTCAAAAACTAAGGTTGATAGAGTTATGGTTGTTAGTCAATCCACTTCTCTTACTTGACATCTGTTTATATTTAAAGTTTCAAGTAAATCACTTCAGTAAATTTAAAGCTATGCATCGGGCAAAAATTAACTATGAAATTAAATAAAAAGAGATAATTCAAAAACTAAGGTAGATAGAGTTATGGTTCTTAGTCACTGCACTTTTCCTACTTGCCATCTGTTTATATTTCAAGATTCAAGTAAATTTCTACAGTATATTTAGAGTTATGCTCCGAAACTTTTTTATCTTGAAAATAAATAAAGGGAAATAAATAATAAAAACTAAGGTAGATAGATGCTATGCATCGGGCAAAAATTAACTATGAAATTAAATAAAAAGAGATAATTCAAAAACTAAGGTAGATAGAGTTATGGTTTTTAGTCACTGCTCTTTTTCTAGTTGCCAACTGTTTATAGTTTAAGTTTCAAGTAAATCCCTTATGTAGATTAAGAGTAATGCTCCGGACAAAAAGGGTTTTGTTTTAGTAGTGATATTAGTTAAAATAAATATGGTTTATCTTTGGTTACTTGCCAACTTAAATTGTTTCAAGCCACTATGGATATAGCTTAATGCTGTCCTTTATGATTTCGCCCATGCATACAAGTATTGCATCTGTATAAAACCGTATGTCTCATGTGTCATGGGCCGGTGGCTTATATATCAATATGAACGGTTGTATTGTCTCATCTTGCAATATTATGTTAAAGCATACGCTAAGTAAAAACTAAATCGTGCACAATGTAAATATTTGAAGAATATTTACATTCTAATACACATGAATTTGAATGTAAAACGTTTTGTGTTACTGATTCCTATTAAATTACGTTCTCGGCGCACCAAAAAAGACTAAACATATGGAGACTTTAATCGTTTATTGTGGTTTATATTGCTCAGTGTAGTAAAGAGCTTTTATACTCGTACTTGATATCGAGATTGCACGCAAGCCTTATTTCTTACATGATTTTACTTTGCGTTTTTCGATGATCATTTAAATTTAACGGTAAAACAAATTAACAAATGGCATTGATCCAAATTTAACCCAGTGGACTCTCCCATCCTTCTAAATTGGATCAATTTATTTCCCAAAATTGGGGATGTCTAGTATATTTATTTCTATATTTAGAATATTTCTAACAGAAATTCCTTTAAGCAAACAGCGCAGACCCTGATGAGACGCCCCATCATGCGGCCTCTCATCAGGGTCTACGCTGTTTGCCAAGGCCTTTTTTCTAGACGTTATGCATAAATGGGTTAAGTCATAAACATTTTCGAACACTTCATGTATGTATACAAAAATTTATTAGTTCATATTTTCTATCAAAAGTTTCTGAAATTCGAGCTCCTTGGCTACTTATAAACTACAAATGCCAATATATGCCACAATAACGCTTTAGAAAGACACATGCATCAAAATAAGAAATCATTCTTTATTAAACAGTACGGTATTTAAATGTATCTAATATGTGTTCATATACTTGCACTTGATACTTAATTAAATAATTAATTTCCGTATAGAGGGACGGATATGTTTCACTTAAAATGAGATGTTGTCGAGTATATACATCAGTCCTGAAATACTCTAACGTTCATCTTTAACTTACTTAATGAAAAATTGCATTGTTTACACATTTTAAATAATCGTCATTTATCAGCCTGTGTTTAGTTAAATATGTTGTCGAGTTAAAATTTAAATAAACATCTAAAACACAACGATAACATGTATTTTGAATATCCACAAAATATGTACATGAGGACATTACAAACAACTCTCCACACCGCCTGGTAAGCGTCATACACACATAATTGCAATTAAATACAAAAACGTTAAAGCTCAAATACAAACTAAGAGATTGAATATGGGGAACTAGATCTGTAATATTCGTATGAGCCATAAAGGAACACGCAAATTCGTTGCATTGATATCCCCGCTTATATGATTTTGGACACAAAAGTATTTGACACTCAGCTTAAAAAGCATTTTTTAAAGATACAAAGGGCCATAACTCCGTTATTAACAGATGGTGTACAATGCCATTTGGCGTGCATCATCCGCTTATCTATATATATACTTAAACCAAGTTTCAATGAAATCCGCCAAAGCACTTCCGAGAAATGGCTCCGGACACAAAAGTGCCGGACGGACAACGCCAAAACAAGATCCCTCCGCCTATGGCGGGGGATAATAAATACTAAATTACGTGGTAATCTCGAACGATATATTTCAAATGAGTTATTATAACATACTATATCATTTACAAATGTTAACAAAGGTATAACATGAAATAAATATCAAATACAAATTTCATACATATAAATATATAGACAGTACCTTTTTCACTGCATGTTCTCACATTTTAAAACATCGATTTCAAATAAGCACAGTATTTAAGCAGGATGAACTAACCGCTATGGCTGGATCGCTCTGCACTTCACTTTTCGAAAACCTTCTTGTGTCATTGATACTTGAAAACTCAGCTAATTTGCAATGCGCATGCGCATCGTGTGCAATTGAACTTATGTATTGTAAGTGCATACATTATTAAAGGGACACATGCACTAATTAAAATACAAATTGTATTTGTGCATGTTTCATTTTAAAGCAGAAAACGATTAACAACACATAGGAGAACATTTTAGTCGTGTATCTAAATATATACGAAATATATGTTAACATATAAAACGTGTGTTACTAAAAAACATCTGTAAAAGTGTTTGCTTCAAAATAGAGGATGTTTTCTGCATTATTTATTAATCATGACTATGACCAAACGATTATATTACAATATACACCATAGCATAAATGGTTAAGGCTAGAAAAGCGGTTTGTGGAAATGACTCGAGATGGGAAGGGCTTTGGAAACCGGTTTTCTTTGATATATATATATATATATATATATATATATATATATATATATGATCTGGCACGAGTTTTCATATCATACCATAGTTTATTAAACGAGTTCAGGAATTTTGTTAGTAAGCGAGCCTTTGGCGAGCTGCCTAACGAATTTCATGGACGAGTTTAATAAAATATGGAATGATATGACAACGAGTGTCAGATCTTTTTTATCACATGCTTTTAAATAAGCAAATTAAATAAATATTTACGCAAACATAATGATTAATCAGACATGTTGCTTACATTTCGTGACGTCATTTGACGTTGCAACGACTCATTTTGACGGCAAAATATTATGTGCGACAAAAGTGGCCCACTTATAATAAATACCGGGTCATACAAATCATACGGAATGTTATGAAATTACAGTTAATTACAATTATATTAATCTTCTTCTTCTTTTTCGTCTTAATAATAATAATAATAATAATAATAATACTAATTATAATAATAATATTATTATTATTATTATTATTATCATTATTACTATTATTTATTTATTTTATAACTTTCTATAACTGTCTATAACTTTCAAGTTAGATTTTGTCCATGTTATTATTGATGTCCCTTATAAACGCTTTATCGTGGAACGGCTCATATAATTGATAACGAGCGTCGTCGCCACTTGATATTGAAATAATGCATGTTTTATCTGTATTTGAGAACAACTTTATCAATTGAGTATTGAACCGTCCGATTTATGCCCTGCGGGAGATGCGTTAATCATAGATAACAGTCCAGACACTCCGTCTTAGTTCAATATTTATAACGCTCATATTTTTATAAAGTAATTCCATTTAAGTCGTCCTTCATTGTAATCCTCCTCACATCTGGTATTCTAGTCGACATATTGGAAATACGTAATATTAGCCCACCATAAAATAGTGTATCTTTTCTCTCAGCCGACTGAGATATGCTCTGCATGATTTGGGCCTACCGGGGTAATTTTGATAAAATAGTGGTAATAATAGTGGTAATAAATTATATTTCTATTGTTAAACAATAGAATACCGTGAAAACTAATGTTACACTTAATTTGTATGATAAACAATTTTGTACTTTTTCTAATACCATTTATTTTGCTAACAATTGCAATAACAAATTCAATTAACATAAACATAATAATAATAAGAAGAAGAAGATGAGTCACGTTTTGAGCATTCGTCTTTTATGCAGAGGAACCGAGTTCAAACCCGTTTGTGCTCATAATTTTGCATTGATATTAAACTTTGTTGTTTGTTTCGATATATATTGCAACACATTTCAAGTACTTTAGATAATATCTATGAACGTAACTTAATAAGTTCATTAAAATAATTACCCGCAGGCGTAAAAATACATATAAGAATCAGAATTGAAATGGTCTAAAATAACAATTATCCAATTATACCGAAACGTTCTTATAAAATTTAAGACAGACTTTGCCCCCCCCCCCCAAAAAAAAAAAACATTAAAAAAAAACATTTAGTAAAATACATTTGTATTATTTACTTTGACACAATTGTTGTTGTTTTTTAATTTATGATTTTACCTCTTCTACTTAAAGCGAAAATTCTAAAGATTTGCATTCCATTACAACAAAAATGAAAAAATACTGAAATCTTCTTTTGTAACTAAATTTGCTTAAATACTCATACAACCGACAAAAACGTCACGGATTACAATGATTATGAACGTGCACTTAATTTCTGGCTCTGACATTCATTTTCCCCAGCAGCATCCGGTAAAACATAAAATAGACAGATGGTATACAGCAGGACAAATATTGTATTCAAACATTCCTAATCTGCTGTTCTATCAACCACGAGTGTTTGTATCTGACCTGATTAGTATTGATAGGTTTTAACGATTCAATACATGTTTGACATTTGGTGAAAACAAAACTTGTCGCACATCCACCTCCCATTTCCCTGATATGCTTACAAAGTTTTGTGAACATATATTTTCTTCGTTTCCGGTTTTTGCAGTATTTATAAGTGTATTTTTAAACGTTGAATTGATTCGATCGCTAACGACATTAAATGTTATGCAAAATCCTGTCATTATGTATATTATAGGTTTAATCAAGCCATCCATCCAACCGATTCGAATCGATCCAACTGATCGGAGTCGACCCATCCATCCAACCATTTATCCGATCCATCTGATTCGAGCCGATAGACCCATCCATCCGATCCGACCGATTCATCTGATCAGAGCCGATATATCTACCCATCCAATCTGATCCATCTGATCCGAGCCGATCCGAGCCGATCCGAGCCAATCAATCCATCCATCCGATCCAAACCGATCCATCCGATCCGATAAAATCCAATCATATCCATCCTTCCGTTCCATCCATAGTTTCTATCCGATACAATTTTATCCTATCCATCCATCAATTCATCTACCACCTTTTTCCAGTTATTAAACTTATGACGACCATCCATCCGATCCACCTATCCATCCGATTAGAACCGATCCATCTGATCCGATCCGATCTATACATTCGATCAGATCTATCCATCCATTGATCCATCCATCCAATATGAACCGATTCATCTGATCCGAACCGATCAATCCATCCATCCGATCCGATCAAACCGATCCATCTCACCTGATAAAATCCAATCATATCCATTCTTCCGTTCCATCTATAGAACCGATTCGATACAATTTGATCCTATCCATCAACCCATTCATCTACCTTCTTTTTTCCAGTTATTAAACTTATGAAGACCATCCATCTGATCCATCTGATTCGAGCCGATCCAACCATCCATCCGATCCGAACCGATCCATCTGATCCGAGCCGATCCATCCATCCGATGCGATCTATCCATCCATCTATCCATCCATTCATCCATCCATCCGATCCGATCCAAACCGATCCGCTAAAATCCAATCAATCCTTCTTTTCCATCCATAGAGCCGATCCGATACAATACGATCCTATCCATCCATCAATCCATCTACTTTCTTTTTCCCCCAGTTATTAATCTGATGCAGACGGACGAACAGACAGGCGGACAAATAATCATTTCAAGGGATCGACTGACATATAAATGAAAAATATATAGTGCAAAGAGTATACTAAGTTTCATGATATGAGTCGTGTTCTGGAAAAACTGGGCATAATGCATGTGCGTAAAGTGTCGTCCCAGATTAGCCTGTGCAGGCCGCACATGCTAATCAGGGCTGACACTTTCCGCTTTTATGACAGTTTTCGTTTACATGAAGTCTCTTCTTAGCAAAAATCCGACGGACTGCACAGGCTAATCTGGGACGACACTTTACGCACATGCATTATGTCTAGTTTTCTCAGAACAAGACTCATATAATCTTTATAACAATCCGTGTTATAATAACCTAATGGTTTGTTCTATTTCGGTATGGGGTAGTCAATAATAGAAACATAATTCGTAAAAGATACTACCGGTATGTCATTTTAAAGGGCCCTTCATTGTGTACCCGGTAATATCTTTTGTTTTTTATATGACTTTGACATCGACGAAAACGGCATATAATAAATGAAAAAGCTCGCTTTATGTTATAAGAAAAAAAAACAGTAATGGCATTCTGTGTGAATACATCGTTTCATATAATATAAGTCTGTTTGTTAAGACCTATTTATGTTAATATTTTGGCTCAATGGGTGATCTTCGACCTGAAATGGCCCACAAGTCAACCGGGGGTGACTAGAAGCCGATTCTTGTCACCCTAGGGTGACTTCAAGCCGACGCTAGTCATCCCCGGGTGACATAAAGCCGACTGTAGTCTCCCGAGGGTGACATGAAGCCGATTCTTATCACCCGGGGATAACTTCAAGCCGATTCTAGTCACCCTCGAAATCAGCATAAAGTCACCCTCGGCAACAATTTTACATTTTCAACAAAAAAACATGATTTGGTCCTTCATATGTTTGAAAATCATTGAGAATCATTCAAACAAATTTTGTCATATATGTATATAATATAATCAAAAGCCACAATAGCCTATAATAGATACCTGGATGCGGCGCCGTTTGATAAAAATACACGGGTGACTAGAAGCCAATTCATGACAACCGGGGGTGACTAGTGTCGGCTTGAAGTCACCCTAGGGTGACATGAATCAGTAGTAAGAAAACTGCGCTCCTGGCTCACTCCCGTCTCCCGTCTCCCCTACGTTGTTCTATGTTTTTCTACGTTTTCCTACCAACATTATGGTTACAATACATATTGTAACCATAATATTGGTTAAAATTGAAAATGTACACCTCCTTTGTGAACCGTCGTGAACCGTCGTGCCCGTGCGACCGAAAGCCTCAAGTACCGTTTCCGGGGCGGCTGGAGGACTGTAGACCACTACCATTATTCGTGAATTTTACAAAAATGAAAATGACTTACGTATTTTTTTTTACTATATTAAATGGATAACACAACGGTACAAGAATTGATTCAACGGCGTATACAGCAAATTGAAATTTCCACCACCAAAGGAGCATCTAAATAAAGTTTTACGAATATGTCAACATGATTAAAAAAGAATGAATACTCGAAAAGCTATACGTTTAAAATCTAAGAAAAACTGTTGTCTCTATTAAACTCATCCTATAATTGATCTTTAACAGGATTAAGGTTCATTTCCAAACCCTCACTTGGGTATGAAAATGACTATTACAAGTCTATTAGGCTTTAATTGCCGACCTATGAATTAAACGATTCGGGATATCCAAGCCACTTGACTAACGACTTGCCCCCACGTTTTCGAATAACTTTTTCAATTCTATATACTTCTTGACTTGTTTTTGTAGTTCTTGTTCATAAAACGTACCCTGTGTTTCCTCACCATTATAATCAGTTATTTTATTCGTTGGCGGATCTGTATATTGAACTTGTGACACTGTAAACACCTCCTCAGTCCATCTAGGTGTATATCCTTTTTCAAATATTCCCTTTTTCTTAGTTATTCTCACCTTATCGCCGACTTCAAATATTGGCTTACCATACTTTTGTGGGCGTTTGGAGTATAAATTTAACCAAACAACGCTTTCATTCTTTTTATCACTAGCATCATCAGGTGTCATTTTGATTGATGAATGCTTTGTGTTGTTATAATCATTGACCATTTCATCTAAGACATTAACATATTTTTTGGTAGAGTTTCCTTCATTGTTCTGTGCCACCGCTTTACCACGGAACTTTTCTCTTCGTTTTCTGTGGAATACAACTCGACTTCCAACGCCATTACATTTTTTATTGTAGAACTCCTTTCCTTTATCGACCCACAACTTTTGGGGTTGTCTTTTTTTAATATTTTGTGAAATGCTTGAGCAACCTAAACTCCGGTTTTACTCTTTAATGACACAATCCAGTCATATTTTCAAAATACATCAATAACTGTTAGCAAGTATTTTACACCATTATTAAACTTAATTAAGCTTGCATGTAATTTAAATCAGCAGCCCATATGTTATCAATGCCATGGGCAACGACTATTCTTTTTCTAAAACGTTTTACAACGGGTCTATGCAGTTCGTCTGTGAGCTGATCAGTCCATTTTAGTTCTTAAGCCACGACTTTTTTTCCATTATAACCTAACCCAAACTTTGCCTTGGTAGGTATTATCGGCTGTATTATACTACGCTCAATTCTTTAACGGATCGTTGGGTCTTTAATATCATCCATTTGTTTAAGCATAATTTTATCAGCTGCGTTTCTACTTGCTGTATCTGGAAAGTGTTGGTAAGTTAATCATGATGGTAGGCAGCATTATCAACTCGATCAACTGGTTTACTCCAGTCTTTATAAGCAAAGCTTGAAGTTAATCGCTTGTTTAAATTAGTTCCAGGTCCTGCAAAGTTAATTCCTGGAATATGCATTTCACCGGAAAATTTAGCACACGGAAGTTTAACTTTACTAGTTACCGAGTTCAACGACGAAACCAAGTCTCCTCCAGTTTTAGTATGCATTTTTACAAACGGTGTTTTTACCCAACCGCAAACGGCGCATTTTCCGCGAAGCATTGGTTAATTGTTTTTAATGACAACATTTTGCATATCAACTGTTTCAGTTTTTCTTTTGCACTTTACGCAATACATTTTTTAAATGAAAAAAATAATTTATACTTAAAATGGAAGTGAAAGATCTTTCGTGGAATGATGTTATTTCAACAAGATGCAACAGTAGACTTTTACCGAGATCAATACGAGGTCTTATCATTGGAAAAAGCGGATGTGGAAAAACTATACTATTGTTAAAACTTTTACTTCGATCAGGCTGGTTTGACTACAACAACTTGCAGGTTTTTGGCAAGTCGCTTTTTCAGCCGGAGTTATTAAGAAAGCGTTTGAAGAAAAGCTACCTTAAGAAGAGATTATAAAATTGTTTGACGAGCAAGACTATGTAATGGAGAATGACGTTTCACCAGCTCTTTTAGTTGAAGAAATGGCTAAAAGTTTAGATAAGCCAGCTGATATTGAATGTATTTTTTTAAACGTCTGATAATGTACCTGATCCTAGAAACTTGTGCAGCTCTAAAAGAAATTAAATGATTTTTGACGACCTTCAGTTGGAAAAACAAAACACATGTGAAACTTATTACATAAGAGGGCGTCACAGCAATGTAGACTGCTTTTATCTTGCACAAAACTACTTTAAACTTCCAAGACAAACAATACGTGAAAATGCAAACTTTATTTAATTGTTCCCACAAGACATGAAAAATATTAATCACATCTACAACGATCACGTTTCAACTGATATGTTAAAAGAAGAATTGAGAAACTTTTGTAAAGTAGCCTGGGACCGTCCTCATGGATTTGCTGTTATAGATCTTACCAGTAAAAAAGATAATGGTAAGTATAGATCCGGACTTGACTGCTTTTATATGCCTGCATCAGTTTAAAAAATAAAATAAATACTAATACAAAATGGAAACAACGCTATTAGAAAGAATTGCAACTAATAAGGAAAAACCTGCTAAAAATACGGAGCCAAAATCTTCTTTTTACATCTTGTTGAGTGAGAAAAGGACTTGCATTAAGACTGAATTTAGACCACTAATTCAACTTGATAAAAACAGAAAGTATGAAATGGCGCTAGGTAATTTAGAAACATACTATTCCTTTTCAAACCTAGACTCGTCAAACAATAACTTTCGATATAGTCCCGACAACGGAGTGACGTGGGTTGATATCAATATTGCAGAAGGCTCATACGAAATTGATGACATAAACGAATACATACAACGAATAATGAGAGATAATGGACACTACAACTCTGTCTCAGATAAGTACGACTTAACGCTAGAGCCAAACAACAACACACTCAGGTCGGTACTAGATATAGCACCAACTTATAAAATAGACTTTACACCTGCAAACTATATCAGAACGGTATTGGGGTTTAATGCACAAGTATACTCATCAGGGTACAATGAATCAAAAAACAGTGTTAATATAATAAGTGTCAATAGCTTGAGAGTAACTAGTGATATAATTGGTTCATCATATTCGAATGGTTTAACTGAAAACATTATATACAGTTTTTTTTCCATCGGTTGGACCCGGCTATAAAATTATTGAAGTACCAGTTAATTAAGTTTATTTACCTATAACTATGAGCACAATTTCGTTAATGGAAACACAACTTATTGATCAAACCGGTCAACGTATTAATTTGCGCGGTGAAGGACTTTCTATGAGGTTCCACATACGAGAAGTTTAAACAAAAAGTGTTTTTTTAATCATATATAAAATGAGTTGTTTCGTAAATGTTAAAGTAAATATTAGCGAAGGTCAGAAAGAAAAAATCAAAAAAGCTATATATCAGGAGCTCCCGTGTCTTTTTGCCTATAACACGAGACTTTATCTGGAGAACACGTGCTAGCCCTCACTCAAGCACAGATTAACAAAATGACAAAAGCGTACCGAAGTGGTAAAGGAGTGACGATTAAAATGTCAAAAACACAAATAGAACACAACGCAAAAGTTAAAGGTGGATTTATTGGAGCTATTTTGCCGATGTTGGCAACCGCGGGTAAGTTTCTTATGTCAAGTGTCTTGCAACCGGCTTGCTAACCGGCTAGGAGCCGCAGCCGGTAGTAAAGTTGTTGACAAAATTAGGTGATCAGGTGTTATGTATTTAAAGACAAACGGAAGAGGTTGTAAAGTAACTAAAGTGGGTAAAGGATCGCACTTGTCTCCGTGGAAGAAAGGTAGTTCGTTAGGAGAGGGGTTATACATGAAAACCGGAAAAGGGTTGTACATGAAAACCGGATCAGGATTGCTACTAGGATCTTATTCACCATTTAGCAGTATTCCAATACTAGGAATGCTGTTGTGAATATAAATAAAAAATATTTAAATATATAAAAATGCAAAGATCTAGTATGCCAAATCACAAGTTTATCCACAAGCATAAACGACCACCACCAGCGACAGTTAAATGGTTGCCACACGAAAATCTTGCACATCCTGCAGAACAACTGTATGGTAAATGGAGTATTTTAACGCAGCAATCGCTAACTATTAAACCGAATGCAGCACTTACTATTAAATTAAAAATAGGTCTACGGCTATTTCTAGGTGTTTGTTCAGTATCGCTTAGACAAAGTTTAAAGGAACAGGAATGTAGTTTACAAGATGGAATTATTGCTGAATATGTTGACGACATACTTGTTACGATTCAAAACAACACAGACTTTGCAGTAGATATTGTTGAAGGTGAATCTTTATGTTTTATCACACATCAGTCGTTTTAAAAGATTTTCTTAATATAAAAATGGAGTACAAACAGTCTAAATGTGACGCAAACGATACGTATGCTAGTGACGCTAAACTATATCCAGCTCTGCCTGTTGTTCCGTCGGCTCCCGAACCGATTACAGTTGAAGGAACTGCTCAGTGATACAGACTTCAAAAGATTAACGAAATTCAAAAAGAAAATGCCGCAGAAAGAGACAAGCGTGCAAACCTGTCTAAAAGGTATCACAGAGCAGTGAGAGTTTTATCAGGAGTGGACAACGTTCTTGTTGTTTTTTCAATAGTGTTAGGTGCTACAGGGATAGGAGTATTGAGTACAATTATTGCAGCGCCAGTTGCAATAGCAATGGAAGGTGCTACCTTAGGTATAGGACTATTGTCTATCGTTGGAAGTCAAACCAATAAAAAGCTATCAATGAAAGCTGATAAACACGAAAAATTTAAAACTCTTGCAGATGCAAAGTTGAACACAATAAGTGATCTTATATCAAAGGCGTTAGCAGACGATCGAATTTCTGATGAAGAATACTCACTGATTCTAAGTGAACTTGACAAATTTAATCAAATGAAAGAAGAAATAAGATCTAAAACAAGAGTAGGTAAAGACGAGGAAACAAAACAGTCTCTTATTGCGAAAGGACGTGACGATGCAATTTTATCGTTTCAAAACATGTTTAGTAAATCGAGAGAGACGTTTATAAGAAAAGACGAACACCTCTCAAACAACGTAAGACGTACGACGTAAGACGTACGACGTTGAAAATCAGGTCTAAAATCACGTTGAAAACCACGTCTTAAATCACGTCACGTCTAAAATTACGTCACGTCTAAAATTACGTCTTAAAAACATTATTATTTCTATTTAAAAATGTCCTTTTTAAAGATAACAGATCCGCAAAAAAGATACTTTCTTGTGAAGGAGTTTCTAATGTCAAAGCATAACATTCGTCAAAACTCTTTATCTGAAAAGATAGGAGATATTAGTTTACAAAGAGAACTAACAAAACTCTACAAACCTATCACTTATTCTCAAAAAGAGTTAAAAGAAGCAACGTCAAGTGCTATACAAGCGCTACCTGCAGCATTAACAGCTACAGCACCTTATGCAGTTAGTTTCCCTCAATATCCAAGCATACACGCAGAAGAGGATAAAGGACCAAAAGAAAGCTTAATAGAACTTGGTCCAATAGCAACGGAGTACTTGAGATCAATGGCAAGCAAAACGCAAACCGATAAAACATTTGGGCTGCATGATAAAAGTGGGGCTTTTTTATATTGGTGATTCAGAGGTTACAATATCTGGGGATGATATTTTTGTTGGAAAAACAAAATATGATGAAACACCCGGACTTTGGGAGCTAATAACATCGAAATATCCCGATTCAAATATATATACTTCACAAGACACTGACTCCTACAAAACAACTTTACTAAGCACCAATGCAATTGTGAATCCTAAAACAGGAAAGGTTAAATCTAGCTCTGGAGAGAAGTACAGAAACATTATTAAACCAATCTATGCTGAGTATGTAAAACCTGAAAAGACAACAAAAATTCCAATAAGGACTCCGGAGAAGAAAGGTGAAGGAATAGCGTTAATGCCTTCTGATCCGAACACACTCGTTAACATGCTTTCATAACGATTTGCAAGTTATAAAGCAGGTAATAGTGGAGTAAGAAATAAAATCATAGACATAGCAGATGAATTGAAGAGACAATGGGTAATACACAAAGAATCGAATAAAAAATTAATGTTGCTAATTTAAAAAAAAAAATGATTGTTACAACTAAACGAAGATACATAAAAACACGTTATTGGTGGTGCGGGAATATTTGACACTGCTGCAAATTTCGTTAAGCGAATAGTAGGATCAACGGCTGCAAAAACTGCTGCAAATGTCGCAAAACAATGGCATCGAAAGTGATTAGCGCATCAAAAACATAACTAGGTAAAAAGGCTATCGAAGCCGGAAAATCGGTTGTAAAAGAAGTTGGTTTAAAAGCTATTGATGTTGGAAAAGATGTAGCCATAGCCAAAGCTAAGGCTTTGATTGATAGATATAACACACCAACCAATCAAGAATTAACGCAAGAATCGAGGGACACGTTAGCTTCTCTAATTAATATGGGTTCCAATGAAGTAGACATTAACAATTTGCTTGCGGGTTCCGGCCCAGGGTGAAGAGAACCACTGCGATCTCAATTCAAGATCTTGTAAAAAGATTGAACACAGGCTCTGGTCTTCGCCTTGCTTAAAACTTTTTTCTTCGTTAATAAAAAAGTAACAATGTCAAGCGAAATATTAAATTTTACAGAACCTGCAACAGTTGACGAATCAATAGAAAGATATGAGTGTCACGAGTATGAGCCTGTAGCTCGTACGAATCTAAACTCAGCTGGTGAAATACGTATCAACATTGAGTTGCAAGACCTCTTTACTCATCCTGCGGAATCATACCTACAATTTGAAGGTCGACTGACTAAAGCCAACGGGGATGCATACGTTAACGCAGACGCAGTAGTGATAACACACAACGGACTTATGCATTTGTTTTCACAAATGACGTATTCGCTTTCAAACCAAGAAGTAGAATCCTTGTATCATCCTGGACAGGCCACAACCATGATTGGAATGCTAAAGTATCCTGATGAGTTTTCTAAAGCACAAGGACTCAATCAGCTTTAGACTAAAGATGCAAGCTCAACCGCTGTTATTGCAGACAACTTAGGATTTGCTGTTCGACAAGCATACCTAATTCGAAAGCCAACCGCTATGGGAACATTCTCATTCATTGTCCCACTGAAACACATTTTTGGATTTTGTGATGACTATGACAAGATTGTGTATCGCTTTAAACATACGCTAACACTCGTTAGAAAATCAGACGATGACGCAATCTTTAGAGCACATGCAGTGGATGGAGCAAATGCTGCTGGTAAAGTAAACATTGACAGAATTTCATGGTTTATGCCTCATATCATACCTGCAGATATGGAGCGAGTGCCGCTGTACAAAACAATTGAGAAGAAGGCAACATTACACGTTACTTTCAGAGCAAGACAATGCGATACTATTACAGTTCCACAGTCTACTACGTTTAGCTGGAGACTAAGTGTTAAGACATCACCCGAAAAACCGAGGTACATTTTGGTAGGATTTCAAACTGATCGTGATGGTAATCAAGAAGCAAATCCATCACTTTTTGATCATTGCGATCTCAAAAACATGTACATTATGATGAATCGAGAGCGATATCCAGCTGTAGATTACAACTTGTCATTCCCAAATCAACAGTTTGCGAGAGCGTATTATGAAGCATCTAGATTTGGTGAAAAGTTTTATGGGATGGATCAGTTGATTACGCAGAGTAACATTACACCATCGGATTTCAAAGATTTGTATCCAAATATGGTGTTTGATGTTAGTAAACAAAGCGAAAGACTAAAGTCGGGAGATGTAGACATTCAAATTAAAGCAATATTCAACAAAGCAGCGCCAGCAGGAACAGAAGCGTTCGCAGTTGTCATTTCAGATAAAATGTTAACGGAACTAAAATGACTGTAGTGTATTAGGGAAAAAAATGAATTGACTAAAGTATTTTATTTTTAGTATAAAAATGAGATACACGAAGAAAGTGTTAAATAGCATGTTAAAAGATATCAGCATTACTACTACAACAAAGCAAAGTATAATGGAGTTAATGTTGATTGCAAAGGAGAACGGATTAGATTGGAATCGAAATGATATTGTTGTTTCAGGACCTGATGAAAAAAGACCGCGAGGTAGACCTAGACAGTTTTCGCCAAAAGTAATTGTTAAATAAACGAATGTTGAAACTGGAGAGGAGACAACCTATAATTCAAAATACCAAGCAATAAAAGCGCTTGGTTGTAATATAAAAAAGAAAAACAACGGACAAGTGGTAAATGGAATGAGGTATGAGGTACGTTTTTATAAGCAAAAACATATGCTTATTAAAAAAATGAATTGACTTAAGTTTTATATATATATATATAAAATGAATACCAAAACTGTGAAACAGTTTTTAAAAAATCCGCAAAAGATCAAGGTCTGCGCGGATATTCGAAGCTCACAAAAGCTGAGCTGATAGCGAAGCTGAGCGCAAGTAACGATGAGGATAATGATGTATGGAATGATGCGAGGGATGGTGCAAGGGATAATGATATATGGGAAGATGCAAAGGCTGAACCAGCTAAAAAACCTACTATGATAAATAGGTTATTTAATTGGACTATTGGACCTGTAAAGACAGCTGTAAAGAATAGTTATGATTGGATTATTAAGCATACACCAGAGCCTGTAAAGAAAGCGATAAGCGAAAAGGTTAACGCTCTAAACAAAAAGGCTGACGCGTTAAAATCGGAAATCACATCTATTTATAATAAATATTACTATAAGAAGCCGCAAAGTAGTGAAAGTAATACTGAAATTAGTGAAAGTGCTATAGTAATTAGAGAAACAAAAACAGCAGTTAAACGTTTTGCTAGGAAATACGTTATTGATGGAGTTGAAGGAACTGATGCTCCATCATTTTTAAATCATGTTAGGGCTGAGGTTGTAAAGTTCATGAGCAAACATCGTGAAATAAAAATGAATATAGTGCTCGTGTGTAAAATTAAAAAACATTCCATATTACTTGAGAATGTTGTGACTGAAGAAGAAATACCGTTTCTTTCAAGAACTGAAATAGTATTGAAGGGAACTGATGTTAATGAATTATTTACCCAAATGGCAAATAGGATTTTGGAAGCGTTTGCAAATTTTCAAATGATGGGGAGAAATTGGAGATTTAGGTCAGTAATTAGACTAGAAATTAACACCGTTACTTATATACCATTAAGGGGTAGTTCATACAGTCCATTATCTAAGAAGTTGGCTGCTAAAAAGGCAATCATTAACATGAAGAATGATGATGCTGAATGTTTCAAATGGTGTGTAACAAGAGCTATACATCCAGTTCCAAAAAATCCAGAACGAATAACGGCTGAATTTATAGAGCAATCAAAGAAGCTTAATTTGGATGGTATTGAATTCCCTGTTGCAGTTAACGAAAACGTCATACGAAAATTTGAAAGAAACAACAAAATAGGCATTAACATCTTCGGTGACGCTTGCGCTAAGGCCTCTGGCAAGTTTATGATATCCGATGATAATAGTGTGTATCCACTACTTATAAGAAACGGTGACTTCAAAACGGTAATTGACTTATTGTTGATTTCTAATGATGAAACGAAGCATTATTGTTACATTAAAAAGTTTAATAAACTGTTAGCAAAACGAACTGAAACCGGACATCATTCAATGCATTATTGCAAAAGATGCCTAACCGGGTAAAGAGAGGTAAAAAGCTTAATAAAACACGAGGAGTATTGTTCTTTACATGGAGCCTTGAAAGTAGAAATGCCTGAAGATGGGCGGTCGTTTTCATATTTTAAACACTACATCAAGTCAATGAGGGTTCCGTTTGCGATATATGCCGATTTTGAATCATTTATTGTTCCTATTAGTACTTGCGAGCCAAAGGCAACAGAGTCGTTTACCAATAAGCTCCAGAAGCAGGTTTTGTTATCACGTTGTATGTGATGAGGGGGTTGAGTATAGCCGCGAACCTACAGTGTATTCTGCTACGAGTGACACTGATGATGTAGGTCTTAAATTCGTTGAATCAATCAATAAGACTGTTAGGGATATTTATAACAAATTAAACATTTCTAAGAATATGATTTACACTGAAAATGATGCAGCTCAACACAACGCTGTAGCCATTTTTCATATATGTGAAGGAGAGTTTAGGAGCAATAATGTTAACGAAAACTACATAAAGGTTCGAGATCATTGCCACTTGACTGGGAAGTATAGAGGTGCCGCACATAAAAAGTGTAATTTAGAGTATCGAATTCCTAAATTGTTACCAGTGATATTTCATAATCTTTCAAGTTATGACTGTCATCTATTTATTAAAAAGTTAAGCAGCGGTGGTGGACAAATCTCATGCATTCCCAATAATGAGGAAAAGTTCATTTCTTTCAGTAATAAAATCGTAGTTGATAACTTTATTTACAAAAAAGAAAAGGAAACTGATTTAAAACGTGAAATAAGGTTTATTGATAGCTATAGGTTCATGAATTATAGCTTAGATTACTTATCGAAAATTCTTAAATTTGAAAACTTCAACAAATTGTCAAAGTATCACAGTGGACGAGAGTTTGAGCTTTTGAAACAAAAGGGAATCTTTCCGTACGAGTATGTGAGTGGTGATGAAAAACTCTCTGAAACGCCACTACCACCAAGGGATGCCTTCTATTACAGTCTGACTGGTAAGGGTATAAGCGATGAAGAATATGAATTCGCGAATAAAGCATGGAGAGTTTTCAAGTGTAAAACCATCCGTGATTATCTCGAGGTCTACTTCAAAAGTGATGTTTTGATACTGGCAGACGTTTTTGAAAACTTTAGAGATGCTAGTGTGAAATACTATAAACTAGATCCCTTGTGGTATTTTACAGCTCCTGGTCTATTTCTGGACGCGTGCTATAAGTTGACAAAGGTTGTGCTTGGACTTATAATCGATTATGACATGCTGCTAATGATACAACAAGGTATAAGAGGTGGAGTTAGTACAATTTCTAATCGTTACGGCTGTGCTAACAATAAGTATATGGGGAATGATTTTGATAAAAGTAAAGAAGCAACAAGTATAATTTATTTAAATGCAAACAATATGTATGGATGTGCTATGAGTAGAGCACTTCCAACCGGAAATTTCAATTGGATGAGTGAAGATGAACTTGCTCATTGGAAAAAACATTTCGGCTAAAGACGGGACGGGATGCATTTTAGAAGTTGATTTGGAATATCCTGATGGACTACACGACCATCACAGGGATTACCCACTAGCTCCTGAAAATATCATACCTGCTGGCTCGAAAGTTAAAAAGCTTAAACCTAACTTGAACAACAAAACTAAGTACGTGCTTCATTATGAAAACTTGAAGCAATATGAGCGAATGGGTCTCATAGCAACCAAAATTCATAGAGGAATTGTGTTTGTTGAAGAATCTTGGTTAAAAGCATACATCGATTTGAATACTAAACTGCGAACTGAGGCTGCTAATGAGTTCGAAAAAGACTTTTTCAAGTTGATGAATAACAGCGTGTTTGGTAAAAAAATGGAGAACATTGAAAAGCGTGTTGATATCCGCTTGGTTAATAATAAAGAAGAAGCAGAAAAGCTAGCTTCAAAGGTTAACTATGATAAATGTGTTATAATAGATGAAAACTCGATACTAGTGCATATGAGGAAGACTAAGGTACGCTACAACAAACCTGTTTATCTTGGAATGACTATACTAGATATCAGCAGGACCATAATGTATGACTTCCACTACAACTACATCAAAGCTAAATATGATGATTTTTATGCTGACATTTCAAACGATGATGAGAGGTTGTTTGATACTAGCGAATATCCAAAAGATCACCCCTCAGGAATTAAAACTGGTGTTAACAAGAAGGTACCAGGCATGTTCAAGGATGAAGCCGCTGGAAAACAAATAAAGGAATTTGTAGGACTCCGAGCTAAACTGTTTTCGTATAAAATGTATGAAGGGAAGGAAAACAAAAGGTGTAAAGGTGTAAAAAAGAGCGTTGTGGAAAATACCATTACTCATGAAGACTATAAAAATACACTAATTACAGGTCAAGAATTACTTAGGACGCAGACTGTTTTCAGATCATATGGTCATGAATTGTATACTGTTAAGGTAAACAAGAAAGCATTAAGTGCTAACGATGATAAGCGTGTTATACAAGAAGACGGCATACACACACTGGCTTATGGAACTCCTAAGAAAAAACCAAGATGAGCAATAATTTCACAGACGATCAGAAAATGATAAAGAAGTTTAAGAGCGTGGGTGGGCGTGTCGTACCCAACATCCCCATATACAGCACGTCCTCAAGCACCTCGCAACTTATTGACGTCGCAAAGCAACTAAAAAGCTCAAACGTTAGAGTAAGGTATGTACGTGACAATTATCCACGTCATCCACATATGCCGGGTACACATTGGACTGCGTGGATCAAAAACGGTCATGAAAAAATTCACTTTGACACTTTTAGTTTAGAGCCACCACTTGAACGTGTGACGTATCTAAACGATCACATGAATTATAGCAAAACAAAACATTGATAGCCATATATAAAATGAGTTTTAATACTGAAAAGAATATTAATGTTGAAGGAGTTGTATTACCAAACGAACCTCTATCCAATTTTCAGTTGATAGATGCTGCTAAGAAATTGAAGATTAAAAATTGTAGGGGTGTCGCGATGAACTTCCGAAAAAAAACTAAAAAGTCAGAATGTGGAATTTTTAATTTGTGTGACTCGCGAGGAAATGGCACACACTGGACTGCATGGATCAAAAACGGTAATGAAAAACATTATTTCGACAGTTATGGACTAGCACCTCCACAAGAACTCGTTAGTTATTTAAATAATTCTGTGTATTATAATAGCGAAAGAGTACAGGCGGATGGTGAGGTGTTTTGCGTACACCTGTGTCTTTACATTCTTAAACAATGTGAGAGTGTAAGCTTTCAACATGTAATAAACTCATTATATTAAAAAAATTGTGTATATAAAAATTCCTGTAAACATATTTGGTAAAACAAACGTCGGATTATCGCAAAGAGTGATTTCAGGAGGTGTTACATTATCACAAGCCATTAATACGTTCTTAAGACGAGATGGTAAAAATGCAGCAGATGAAAATATTAATATGGATTCTCACAATCTAATCAATGTATTGGATCCTGCGAATGCTCAAGACGCTGCAACAAAAAATTATGTTGATAATCGAGCAGTTGCAACGTCTGGAGATACTATGACTGGTGATTTAAACGTGGGTGGTAGGTTGGTAAAAGAATTACCTGTTCAGTAACCTACATTGTACAGTGGAAATGACGCACCCAGTTGGTCTCAAGTCAATAGTTTAGTGAATGAAGCAACTACTATTAATAAACAGTATATAGATAATCAAGATGCTGTTACTAAATATTATGCTGATAATTTAGCTAAGAAAAGTTATTCAGGTTATGTTCCAATTTTGGAGGAGAATATTAGTAGAACAGGATTTTGGGCAAGTTCAAGTGCAGTGACTTCTGGTAAATTTCGAGCATACGGTGCATTTAATAATCTTAACGATGATGGGTCTAATGGAAGCTGGGCTACATCTTCAAATCAAAGTACTGACAGTACTGGTGTGACGATGCTTTTGAAGAGGATTGATATAAAAACATATATTTAAGTTTATCTACATCACCACAATTGTGTATGTGGGTACGAACATTTTGGATAGGGAAAAAAATGGGTACGAAAATTGTGGGTACAAAAATTATGCCCCAAAAATTTGGTACGAAAAAAGATTTGTTTACGAAAAAAAAATTTGGTAGGAAAAAACAATTGGGTACGAAAAAAAAATTGGGTACGAGCAAACATTTGGGTACGAAACAAAATGGGTACGAAAGAAATTGGGTACGAACAATGTAGGGTACAAAAAAAATTCGGGGTACGGGTAAGTAGTACCCGTGGGGAACTTGATCCATTCAGCAAAACTCCGAGGCGGGTTACATTCTCGATCAAATATAACAACAAATATCTTTTAAAAGATATTCGATGTGTATTTTTTGTACCACTTATCTTTAAAAAAACGTTCTGTTACAGTAAAACGTTTGTGGGTTATAATTTTACATTTCAGCATATAAATTCAAAACTTGACATGCTCTTTAATTACCCCATGCTCTTTAATTACACATGTATATCATACCAAACTTTATATTTCGTTGTTTCCTTTCCTAAGTTAATGATGTTATGTGTACGGACGTGATTTCACATGCCCATGTGCATGAACATATATTTGTTCTCTTTTTTTTCTCTAATTCAATAAGCTTAGGCATTTTTGTTTGTTAAGTCCGGCAATAATTTCATGATGATTCCCGAAAGTAGGTATGAGCACATAGTCGTAAGAGCACTTGAATACGTGAGTTCGCCAATGAACAAATGGTACGGTTAACTAAATCTCCGCGAAATGACCTAATATGCGTTTAAAACAGCAAACAGTATCCAACAAACGAATGCATTATCAAACATAGTATGTGCACTGATGTGGCTCTGTAATTTCTGTTTGAAAGGTTTATTAAATATGCAAAATGAGAAAGCGCGCATAAGAGCAAGTTTCACAGATGTCATACGGCTTTTATGCTGTCTATATACCATAGTCGCTACAACGGTTACAAATGGCAGGTTCGAAATAGTTCGTTTTCTTTACACTTATGATCGCGTTGAAAGTTAATTATGCACGTTTTAATTCGCAATTTATTTACTGAATCACGACAAATGTCAAATACAATACAAAAAATGCATAGTTGTTTCATTAATCTATAAACATATAATGGATTGAATATAACTGATTTAAAATTAATGTTTTCAAACTATTATTAAATCTTTTTCCCAGGATATGCTGTCCTATTTATAGCTGAGCTTCCTATACCTTTATCAATGATAATCAGCGAGGTATGCCGATTAGAAAAATCGAGCTATCTCAATCGGACTGGCTCGGTCTTTTACATAGGTCGCCATTGTGAAGAATTTTTTCATGGTATGATAACTTAGACGAGCTGCTTCGCAGCATCGTCAAAAACATAAACACAGTATTTCAGCTGGATTAATAAATCGCTCTTGTGTGATCACCGTGAGGCGTGACCTTCATTTTTCGAAAACTTAATTGTGACAATGATATTTGAAACATCAGCTAATTGCAATGCGAATTCGCATCATGTACAGTTGAACCAATGTATTGTGCGTGAATACATTATTAAAGGGGCACGTGCTATGATTTAAATACAAATTTTCATTAGTAACAATTTCATTTTATTGGCGAAAACGATTTACAACATATCAGAGTATATGTGAGCTAAACAAATAATCCGTGTATCAAATTATATCACCTACTATTGCAGTTTCATTTTGATTTGTGTTGGCAACTGAAATAAATGGAAACGCTAAGAATTACTTTATTGATGATGGAATGATTGCTTAGGATTTTTAATACACCATCTTAAATTAATACCCGTCATGAGTATTATCAAAAATAAACATTTTGTTTTCAAAATCAAATAACGAAAAAATAGCGTAATACTTCTATGCTTTATGTTGCTATTAAAAAAGATGTTATTAAACAAATATTTTCAATATTTCGCCCATATATGCTTTATAACAGGCATAAACACGTAAAAACTACATCTTTGTGTTACTTGTATCCAAGCAAAATGGCATCACGACAAGAACCAGTATATAACATCACGATGTCATTTTGACGGCAAAATATTACATCCAAGTGCGCCAACATTGGCTCACTTATAATAAGTGATCAGTCATAAACAATCATACCGAACCTTACGTTGATTTGCATCGTGGTTTGAATCATACTATTCATAGTCTTTGAAACACAATAACTTTCAAGTTGCATTTTACAGAGGGTGTTATTGATGTCCCTTATAAACGCTTTATCGTGAAACGGCTCAAATAATTGATAACGAGCGTCGTCGCCACGTGATATTGAAATAATGCATGTTTTATCTGTATTTGAGAACAACTTTATCAATTGAGTACTGAACCGTCCGATTTATGCCCTGCGGGAGATGCGTTTATCATAGATAACAGTCTAGATTATTATACCTCACTTTTATTTACAATGCTAAACTCCTATAGGCCATCGTGACATAAAAATACTGTCAGACCCAGCGGGAATAAATTTACTGTCCAAAATATACTGTATCCCGCTGCCATAGCAATCACGTGCCACCAGCGGGAAAAATTTTACTGACAAAAAATACTGTATCCCGCTGCCTTAGCAATCACGTGCGGAATGTTCGAAAATAATACTGTCCCATTCGCGCATGCGCAGTACGCAGTTTTGCGTGTCCGTTGTATTTGGATAATTAAAATATCGATTGCAGCTGAAACTGTGCTGTAGAATAGATTAATGCCATTATTTAAGCTTTGACAGGAGTCAAAAAGAAAGTCAATTTAGTATAAACGACACGCTTACCTCAAAGGCAACTTTAATCCAATGCTAAAAACAATAAAGTTACAGCGATATACACTTCCAGTGTCTGTTCTTAAGGTGTTATGCATGACAAACACACAATCCGAAATACGTTTTGGATTCGTTCGATGCTTTAAACAAATATTTTACTGTTAAAAAACCCACCACGTCCATATCGTTGTCCCAAAATGTTTCGTCACCGAAATGACGTCACACAAGTACGTCATAAATTGCGTAATCAAGTGATGAAAATAAAATACGGAAAGCTGGTTCTGTAATATATTTTTCAAGAAATAATTGACGACTAAAAAAATTGATGGGATAAATTGATAACTAGGTCGGTGCCGAATAAAGCGCAGTTCATTTTGCTCTGCCCGTAAATCTGAACCACTCAACATATTAATGGTTGTTTATTGCTGAAATTAAATTAAATTATTGAATATTAAAATTGTTCATGGTTCATATAAATTGTTAATGTTTGAATAGTTTATTCGGTATAATAAAATAAATATTACATGTCTGACAGGGTGACAGTAAATTTGTCAACTTTCGGAAAAATACTGTCAACCTTGGCTTCGCCTCGGTTGACAGTATTTCCTCAAGTTGACAATTTTACTGTCACCCTGTCAGCCATGTAATATTTATATACTGTCCGTCTAAGTTCAATTTTCATAACGCTCATGTTTTTATAAAGTAAGTCCATTTAAGCCGTCCTTTATTTTAAGAGGTATAGTTTAAGGAATGTTAATCCTCATCACATCTGGTATTTTAGTCGACATATTGATACATACGTAATATTAGCCCACCATAACATATTGTATCATTTCTCTCAGCCGACTGATATATGCTCTGCATGATTTGGGCATAATTGTGATAAAGCTTATTTAATAGTGGATATAAATGACATTTCTATTGTCAAACAATAGAACACCGTGAAAACTAATGATACACTTAATTTGTATGATAAATACTTGTGTACTTTTTCTACTACCCCTTATTTTGCTGACATTAACATTAACAAATTTAACAAGAGATCCGCGGTCGGAGACATATGCCCCTCCCCGCCCAAACAGGGCTTTGAACTAGTTACCCCAATTTCAATAGGGGTCATCTACTGTCGAAGGCGAATGCACATGTGAATCAGTCAATTTATTGACGAGTTATTGATTTGAAACAATTTTCAGACTTATTATTACAGTGACCTTGACCTTTGACATAGTGACCCCAATTTTAAAGGGGTCATCTACTTTCCAAGGACAATGGGCATGGGAAGAATCAAGCCAATTGGTCAATTTGTTGAGGAGTTATTGATCAGAAACGATTTTGACACTTATTAAGACAGTGACCTTGACCTTTGACCTAGTGACCCGAATTTCTGTATTCGTCATCTACTGTCCAAGGCCAATGCACATGTGAAGTATCAAGCCAATCTGTCAATTCGTTGACGAGTCATTGATCGGAAACGATTAGACACTTTGTGACAGTGAACTTGACCTTTGAGTTAGTGACCCCAATTTCAATAGCGGTCATCTACTGTCCAAGGCCATTGCACATGCGAAGTATCAAGCAAATCGGTCAATACGTTGACGAGTTATTGGTCAGAAACGATTTTCACGCTTATTGAGACAGTGACCTTGACCTTTGACCTAGTGACCCAATTTCAATGGGGGTTATCTACTGTCCAATGCCAATGCACATGTGAAGTACCAATCCAATCAGTCAATTGGTTGTTGAGTTAATGATCGGAAACTATTTTCACACTTATTGTGAAAGTGACCTTGACCTTTGACCTACTGACCCCAATTTCAATAGGGGTCATCTACTTTCCAAGGCAAATGCACATGTGAAATATCAAGCCAATCGGTCAATTTGTTGACGAGTTATTGATCGGAAATTATTTTCATACTTATTGTGACAGTAACCTTGACCTTTGACCTATTGACCCCAATTTCAATTGGGGTCATCTACTGTCCAAGGCCAATGCACATGTGAAGATTCAATGCAATCGGTCAATCCATTGACGAGTTATTGATCGGAAACGAACTGGTCTACCGACAGACAGACATACCGATATCCATCAAAACAATATACTCCCTCTTCTTCGAAGGGGGGGGAGGGCATAATAAACATAAGCATACACATAAACATAATAATAATAATAATAATAATAATAATAATAATAATAATAATAATAATAATAATAATAATAATAATAATTTTTAAAAAAGAAGAGGAAGAAGAGGAAGATCACGTTTTAGCATTTGTCTTTTATGCAGAGGAACCGTGTTCAAACCCGTTTGTACTCATAATTTTGAATTCATATTAAACTTTGTTGTTGTTTTTTTTTTCGATATATATTGCAACACATTTCAAGTACCTGAGATAATATCTATGAACGTAACTTAATAAGTTCATTAAAATTATTATACGCAGGCGTAAAATACATATAGGTAACAGAATTGGTATTGTCTACAATAACAATTATCCAATTATACAGAAACGTTCTTATAACATTAAAGAAAGACTTTGCCCCCCCCCCCCTCTGATCATAGTTGCTAAAATCACTAAATAACTACTTAGTTTGAGACCATTGTTGCGAAGTTGCATCATATTCGCAAAATTAACTTGAAATTAATCGAAGAACATAAAGAATGTTAAAAGACATTACGAAGATTTTTGCTCGTAATTAAATATCGTTAAAAAGATTAACGACAAAGACAGTCCATTCGACCTACCTAGACCACTTGTTTGTCGATCTTAGTGGAAACAAACGACTTGTTTGCCTTAGTACTTTATTACACTTGTTGTTGTTAACTTCCTTAATAACACAAGGGAGTTTATACACTCATAAAATCAAGAATTGACATGTTTTCTCTTGGGCAGATCCAACATTTAAAAAACAAACATGTTTAAGATTATAATGATTGTATTTTATTTACAAAACCATACCGAAAAAGCGACCCTTACATAAAAATATATTTCGCATAATTTGTACTCGTACGCAATAACACGATTTCACATGTATATATACCGCATTTACATCATAACCATTAGGCAGCTATTTTATTGCTTGTGAGAGTGAATATGACGTACACTTCAGAATGACGAAAAAGAATTCACGTTTCTTTTATACCTAATGATAAAATATGACATTTCTGCAGTGAAATTACAGCAGTAAAAATGAACAAATTGTTATTTTCACCGGTGGAAATAATAAACTTCTTTTTCTATTTTTAGATTATCATAAATACTTTTATATATTTTGTCTATGATCACGAGTGAATTAAAATCGACATTCCACCGAATCCAACAAATTTTCTTTTTATTATATGCCTTTTCACATATATTAATCTATATTTATATTTATCAAACAATTTATTTTCCAAACAAGTTTATAATGGTTAATTGTATATTTAACAATTATCTGCAAGGATGTTTTAACTACAAATTAAACACATCTAAATAAAGACAGTACCTTGATACAACGTTCCATCACATTTTTAAATATCGACTGCAGTCAATCATTGTGTATCAGCAAAATGAACATATCGCAAGTGCATAATCACAGTGACCTTCATTTTTTTCA
The DNA here is from genome assembly GCF_020536995.1 of Dreissena polymorpha. NCBI lineage: Eukaryota > Metazoa > Mollusca > Bivalvia > Myida > Dreissenidae > Dreissena > Dreissena polymorpha. The sequence continues at coordinate 91,229,004 of NC_068361.1, read as the reverse complement.
AAATCGCGATAACAGACGCAATGATTTGTTTTAAACTCATCTCTTTGCAGTGCGCTTGCGTATTGTGTACGTCAATACTTCGTTACATGAGCAAATGCACCGATTTAATCCAATTTATATATTTCATTTAAGAGATAAATCTGGTATTGACATCGAAAAGCAAAACAAAATACGCCGTGTTCAGGGAGCCGTTTCATTTTTGGTTGCAGCGCAGTTGCAGTTGCAGTTGCAAGTTGCAAATTTTTCTCATCGATTTGCAGCTCTCTACTTAATGCGTTTCATCAATGCGGTTGCAATTTTCAATATGTTAAACACCAATTATTCTTAAATCGTGACGTGATTTACGCGCGCGATTGTCGCACGAAATATAAACAACATGGCGTCGCGCAGTTTAAATTGGACCAGAGACGAAACAGAAACTTTGGTAGACGGCTATGTCGATTTTGATCTCTATTTTGATTTCGAAAAATTATCCAACAAATCACGCAGGAGGAGAAGGATAGGAAGTAGTTTTGCAGCATTTTAGAATCGTACGTTTTGTTTTATGCGAGTTTTTTCAGTTGACAGCTGTCATTGCGCCCCTCGGAGATTCTGTATTCGAAGTTTGTAATTGGTTCAAGTGTTGTGTGCAGCTCGGGTTGCATCGAGTACAGTAAATATCAACTGATTATATTGGTATATGTTAAAAGTGTTTAACTGAAGAATTTTTCTATGTCGTTTATCTTTAAATAGAGAAATACTTATATCGTGTTCTTCAATATTAAAATTAGTAACCCTAAATTACAAATTAGTTAGCTGTTTACATGAATAGTGAGTAAAACAACACAATTGGACATATACGCAAGTCTGGTAAGACCCTAAACGAAGACCGGTTTAAACTTGTTTTTTAATTAGCCGGTTTTCATTGTTGATGATTGATTCTGCATTTTTCTTTTTTTTCACGTCCGCTTCTACGTAAATGTGTCTTATTATAGACCAAATGATAATGCGCTGCGCGCCCATTCAACCAATTTAAATGCCTTTTACTTTGTTTTGCAAGTTAAAAAACTATAAAACCAGACATTTTTTGCAATACCTAAACTGTGGATCGTACTTTTTAAGTGTTTATGTTCGTGTTGGTGTTATACTCAATACTTTGACTTTTGAAAAATACATTGAGTAATGAGTTACCTCTTGATAATGCAGATTTTGGCATATTTTGAAGTTTGTCATTAAATGCTTTATATTGATAAATGTAAACATTGGATCTCAAAAGCTCCAGTCAAAAATCAAGAATAAAATTAAAAAAAAAAAGGTAGCCGGTACCAGGGCTCGAACCAGTGATCCCCGGAATCCTGGATTTAGTCTGAAGTAAAAACGCATTAGCCCTCTAGGCTATTCCGCCGGGTATACACAGTTTAAGTATTTTATACCTTATATAAGTAATCTTCGTAGTTTCGTAAATTTAAACGACAACAACAGAACTCTCCAAATTATTCAATCGTTTCGCGTTGCAACGCTTTATAATTTTTAGGTTTTAACTCGTCAAAAGATACATATAATGGCTATATTGGACTATGGTAAATGTTCAGTAATACTGTTACCTCACAAATATCATAACTAAAACGAAAATTTGCGAATCTGAAACAACTTTTTTTCAATTTTGTCAATTTACCAAACCGTGAAAAGATCGCTTTAACACACAATTCTACACAACGCCTTGTAAGCGTCATGCACACATAATTACAATTAAAACTAAACACGTTCAGGCTCAAATACAAACTAAGAGATTGAATGTGGGGAACTATAATTGTAATAACCGTATGAGCGATAAAGGAATAAATACTAAACGTGTTCATCTCGAACGATATAATAAATTTAATTAGCAACCACCACATATTTTAAATGTTACCATAATCAATGGAAAATTATACATTTTCTTAAATAATTAGTGAATACTAATCAGAAAATATACACTTTGTACCCTATATGTAAAAGAGAAAATGTTTTAATATAGAATAAAAAAATAGCAAAATTCAGGCGAGGTAATAAATGGATATACATTTTTGAAAGAAAATCTAACCCCACATTAAAAAGTACTATAAATTTGCTTATATGACAGATTGAAAGATTGCATTAACATATTTTACATATATTAAACATTTCACACAGAGAAGGAAACCCGGTTGGCTGCAACAGTGCTGTATACGAGTTATTTAGATCTTCCCCCTCCTGGATTGCACGCTGTAATGAATTGAAATGCACTTTTTTTTAATGATAATAATGAAAAATACTTTGTCTTTTTCTGCAAAAAAATACCTTATTAAGAAAATATAATGTAATAATATAACAATTTAAAGTGCATAATTGTCTTATGAGTATTTAATTTATTATACCTGCACAATGTAATTTCATGACATGAAAGATCATTTATATGGCATTTTATGACAAACCATTTTTTCAAATGGTTATATATGCACAATAAATAGCACATGCCAATCAGGGAAACGCTTTCCGCTTTTATTGTATTTTTAGTGTAAAGATCTCTCCCCTTAACAAAAATCCAGTTTTGGTAGAAATTGTCGTGCCTGATGAGCCTTTGCGGACTCCACAGGCTAATCTGGGAGGACACTATGCACATGCATAAAGCTCATTTTCCAAGATTGAGGCTCATATAAAAAAAAACATTGTGTACCTAATTCGAAAGTTTGGACTGTGAAAATACTAATGTAAATAATAAACACTAACTATATCAATAATACCTCATTTGTCTACACTGTTTTCTTAGTCTCCGATCACCATAGGTACGGAATATAAAAATAATAATCATGAAATAGAGATAAAAATTAAATAATACATGGTTTTACATTTATCCCACAGTACTGCTGCATTAATTATGATGACAATTATTGAAAATGAAATAAACATTCCATGCGTTTCAATTCATTTAAATACAATTTAAATGCAATGATAGAGATGAAATATGTATAAGCAATACTATATGATTACCAAATACATGTATTTGCAAACAATGACATTGAAAAACACCCATAACCTTATTTTGCATTAGTTAACAAATTGAACTGTTAGTTTAACGTTTGTTGATGATAGTAAGAAAGAATGAAAAAGGCATTAATATCATGTGAATGTGAAAAATGTTTATCCATTTCAGTGCTTAATTGCTCCAATGAGACCACAATACTGATGTTATTGCTGTGTGTTGATGAAAATGAAGTGAACATTGATGTAGTCTTATAACTTGGATGATGGCTTATAATCTGCAATCTGCTACTCCTTCCATTGACATTCTATGTAAAATATAACCTCAAAGCACAGACATTTGGAAAAGTATGACGGACAGAAGGAAATACAGACGGAAATGCAATCACTAGATGCCCACCTTCGGGGCATAAAAATGTAGTCCTGTTAAAAATCACTTGACACTTTTTAACATGTTTAACTTCACCATGACTAACAAAATATCCTAATGGTAACTGGGACCATTCAACTTCCTGACCACATTCCTCCCGAGTTGGCTGTGTTTCTTTGTCAGATGGCGGCAAAGTTTCGTCCGAATCTGAAATCTTTATTGAAAAAAAAGTATTTTAACATTGTAATAAATGTATTAAAACACGTGTATTTATTTATAGTTATTAGTTGTATATAATTACTTTAAACAGTATGATAATGTGTATGATATTTTATTTAATATACAAATAAGTTATTGTTTCATGTCAAACACAAACAAGTCAATGCGTTAAATAATTTCCTTTCATCTAAAATATGCCATATTTATGTATTAATGTTATGATCAAATCAATATCTTATTTGCTCATTTAATTAAATTAATAATCTTATATCTTTTAAAGAATATGAAATAATTATACCTTCCAAAAATATATATTACATAAATTGTATTGCTTTAAAACATAGCACTTATACAAATTGTTAAACTATTTATAAAACGATTTTCTCAAATAATCCTTGCTTTCCCCTTGCTTGCGAGTGTCTGTACCTCTATAACTGCATCACTGCCATCAGTTCCTTCAGAATCATACTCATACAGGTCTTCACTCATAGTTCATTAGTGACTGTGTTATCAATAAAATATACAAAATTTCAATCAATAGGTACGACTATCTGTATCAATGTTATTTTCAATTATTATGTAAAATAAATGAACTTTGGTACGAATGAAGTTTGGTACAAATCGTAAAATTTTGTTTCATAAATAAAACAGTTATATTCGATTGTTATCCTTAATTTCTACACAAAAACAAGTTCAATGGGTTCAAACAAATAAAAAACATACACAGGTGTAAGTATTATAATTAAATTATTAAACTTCTCAAGTGTTACAGCCAAGTTGTTGTTGTTGCTTGTTTACAATGTAACAGTTACCTCCCTTGTTGTATTTTACCAGGTAATTATAAAATAACAAACATAACATATGCGCGCAACATTTTTCAGATTTTTATTTTTTATTATGTAAAGTATACATTTTTCTTCTAAATAAAACCATTAAATACGTAGAATTCGTAATATAACAAATAGATAATTTAAAATGAAAACTTACCATAACAAATCGGCAAAGAAATCAACGCGATCGCGAAATATGTTGGTCAAATTCTTCAAGTTTGTTCATCGTTCTATTAAATCCATGTACTTTTTATTTGTTAAAAATACGTTTTCAACGAGTAATTGACGCGTATTTCGGCAACCTACAGTGGGGTCGGTTTTCGTGAATATACAAAAAACTTATCTCCCCTGAATTAGGTAGGTGCGTTGGTTAATTAGATTAAGTCAAATAAAGTGTCAGTCGCTGCAATTGTCTGTTTACTTGTTGATGGTGTACATGTATGTTGACAACTTGACATCGACATCATTTTGTCAGGAGAAATCGCCGCCATATTGGATTTTGATCATTTTCTTTCGAAAATAAAATGAATTATAGTAAAGTCGCCAAGGCTCGCGCTTCCGGCGTTCTAAGCCTCGCAACATAAACTTCTCTGTATTCAACGCTTACCTAGTATTCTCTATATCAAACTTTGCAAGGGACAACAATCTGATATTAAATACTCAATATCAAAGCTGAGGGCCTTATTGTTTCGTAAAGGATTTTTAATGTTATTGCGTAATATGCTCATATTATAAATGTGACACCTGAGTGTCACATGAGAGGCAACTGTTGACCCCAGAGCATTATTTGAATGAACATTTGCAGAAGTTCTCTAGATTATGCTACGTATAGAATATAAAAGATATTGACGTTAAGACTGTAAGATTTTCTAAAGATTTTCCATATAAACATGTAGGTGATTTTAAAATTAGTGACCCAGGGGCCGTGGAACATTGTGACAAAAGGGTTAAAATTTGTAGATGTCTTTAAATGAGGCAACATACCAATTATGAAAAGAACGGGCATTGAGAAATATTCCAAGATGATTGTTAAGGTGTTCTTTTCATACATCTATGTAAAACTGAGCGATTTCATACACAAATATTTGTAAAGGTGTTCCTCTGTAAGTCTATGTTAAGCTGGTGATCTCCGGTAAGAGAAAGGTTTGCTTAGTGACATAGTTCAAATAAACATAGCAGATAATCTCAAGATAATACCACATGCTAAATAAAAAGCCGTGACCTTTGCATTCTACAAAAGAAAGTCTTAAAATATATTCCGATACAAGTCTACTACAATCTGGTGATCTCCGGAGCGGGGCAAGTTTTGAGCCCAGTGTTCAGTTTACACAAACTTTGTAGAGGAACTCTACATGATAAACTATACCAGATACGAATGCTATCGACGTTGAATTAAAAACAAATGTTTAAGTTTTTCTCTTAATACGTTTATGTTAGATTGGTTTCTCTCTGGCGAGGCCACTTTTTACCGCAGTGGCATAATGTGAAAAATATAATTATCGACGACCTCTACAAAATACCACATGCTAAATATAAAAGCGATGGCCTTCACGGTTCCTCACAAGAAGAGTTCTTAATATATATTTTCCATATTAAAGTTAAAGTAAAACTGATGATCGCGGGGCCGGGGCATTAATTGTTAAATAAAGGACTGTTTACGATTTAACAATATACTAGAGGACCACCCAAGGGAGGAATCGCCAATTTCTAATCAGCTGTTCAATAGGAGATGTTGTTTGAAGAAAAGTTAACGGGCGCACTTACGGACGCACTGTAGAACGGGCAAACGACGTATATTAGGGTAAAGCAAGAGCTCGCCATATGCACGACGTGCTCATTCGAGTAAAAAAAAGAAGAGAGATAATACAAATTTTTAACTAAGAATTCATTTAAGATGTATACATGCTGGAAAACGAAAACGATTTTAGTTTCACCGCAACAAGTAAATGCTCCAGCTCCACTTCCGAGGGAACCCACGCTGTCAAAAAAATATTCGAAAGCCCATTCTACAGTTGAGAATTGTATATGTCGCATAACCTTTTGAAACATATGTGATTTCATAAACAACTTAATTAATTTGGTTACAAATTCGAAATAACATGTATTAACTGATGTGTTAACCAAAGCAATATTGCCTAACAAGTTCACATTACTTTTCTAAGCAATTAAATGCGGAAATTCGAAAAACCCTAGAATTGAAAAGCTTAAAAATCATTAACATTTACTGTACCGAAACAAGCAAGTTTTAACGCGCCAACACAGCGCCCCTCAACAGCGAAGTTTAGAAGCTGTGTTAGTTATACACAAATTTTCCAAATTATCAATAAAAATGGTAACAAAGGCTTAATAATATTGTTATCAATCTTTGTTGATACTTTCCACAATCGAGCCTATATTCAGAATATTGTTTCTAATGAGGAGTGGCTTTACCCATTTGCGAACATAATTTTTACAGTATTTTAAGAATCTGTAACAATTGTTTGGAAAAAAGCAAGTGACATTACGTACAATCGCAACAGCTTCCTGTTCTCCAACTTGGGCATCGACAGCTCCCGTCTGAATCGCTATGGTCATGCGAGCAGTGTAATTGCAACCTTCACAAAAGTCTTTCTTAAGGGCACACGAATAGCATGTCCTACAGTGCTCATCGCCTCCGCAGTTTCTACTACAGCTTCCCCAAGCATCAAACGTCGGATATGTGTAGTACTCGCAATCTAACGAACATGAACAGTAAATACGTGTTATCAAAACCGCGAAGGTAAATTTGAGAAACATCTTATAAAAAGATATTTCTGTTAAAGCTTCAGTGACTAGAACAAAAGCACGTCTGCCATGAATGAATTCAGAAATTGAAGCAAATCGGTGAGTTATTCTTATTAGGCTTCGGTCCACATTTCCCAAATACTTTATTGTAGAAGATATAGTACTCTTTGAAAGTGCAATAAATTGTACCAAAACCGCCATGCAACCTACTCCATTGCAAACTCATGATCATAGAAAAATAATATGTTCACTCGTGGCTGCGCCACTCGTGAATATATAATTTCAATGATCAATCGTGAAATAACACATGATCTTACACTGACATGATCAAATATCCTCTTTATCTTACTTTAATAAATTTATTAGATAAATGTATACAATTAAGCATGTACATAATGTTGTGTCAAAATGTGTATAATTAAGATACAAAGATCATTATAATAATCAAGCATAATTGTGGAGTCATATTTGATATTTTTAATTATATGGTTGGGAGAAGATTGTGAATAAAGCACTGGACAAAGACGAAGACGGCCATAGTTTGTGGGCAGGACAATATATGACATGTGTTTAAAGCATAATGATCTCAAATCTATGGATGTCGAGAGTGAGTTTGTAAACGCATTTAAAAATTGTTTACCGGTAATCATGTGGTATGATCCGTCTTTTAGACAAAAGAACATTCATTAGTTGCAGTTTAACAGATCAGAAGTCGCAGAAATATTTTTTTTACTTTTATAAAGTTGACATTTTAACAAATATTAGAAGATATCTTCGATTTTACCACATCGACAACAAAAGTTTTCACCCTTCCCACCCTCCCTCGCTCCCTACCTTCTCTAATTCATAAGGGAACTTATAATACCCCCCCCCCCCAACAAAAACATACTTATCTTACTAATTAGAAAATGCAATTAGATTGATATTTACATACGCAATTTATAAAAAGAGATATAAATTAATCGCTTTATTGTTATTGTACATTTTTGTAACTATTTACAAAGAACTGATTAATGTAGAAAATATTCAGTTGCTTACTAATAGTAAATACTTTAGCTGCTAGGATAACAATAAGTTGATTGTCAAATTCCAATGTGCTGTTGCGGTAATGAAAAAATATGTATTTTTTAAACACGCTGCTGAATGTTGAATGCTTTCTGGTGAACATGTATTGCATATTCTTTCCAAGTTATGTAATGGGAACAGACACTCAAAGTCAAATTTTGTCATTATACTTCCACCTCGTACATCTCAAGTGAATCCACTGAATGGCATAGATGTTTTGAGTCTTTTAGCGTATTTAATGCACTGAATACACTGAACATCAATAAGAATGCTCCATATAGCACACACCGATGAATCACAGCAAGGTAATAATGAAAAAATAAGCATAACATCTCATATCCACGTTAAGAATATCTGAAGTGTATCTCTTGCTTGCTTCATCGTTTTATTTAATAAAGCGATATTGATATCTTCATGACTTAATTTTATAGTTATGTGTATATCTAAAACGTTTAAATGATCTTGAACAAATCGATCCACCCTTAACCGATCTTAGCTCATTTCTTTGATATTGCAACTGTTTAATTTATGTTGTCTGACTTTTTTGTGGGTCTGTCCTTGCTGAATCGTGTATCACTATGATCTAATAAACTTCATAAGTTTACTACGGAATACTGTTAGTGCCCTCGTGGTTACACATTCAAATCCAAAGGGCGAAAATGCGATAGTGTGATAGTACGATGGCGACAATTCGATAGTAGGATGGCGACAAGGCGTTAATACGATGACGACAATGCGATAGTCATATTGTACTGTCGCCATCGTATCATCGCATTGTCGCCATCGTACTATCGCATTGTCGCCATCGTATTATCGCGTCGTCGTACTGTCGCCATCGTACTATCGTATTACCGCCATCGTGCTATCGCGTTGTCGCATTATTGCCATCGTACTATCGCATGGTCGCCAACATGTTATCGCGTTGTCGCCGTCGTACTATCGCATTTTCGCCATCTTACTATCGCAGTCTCGCTTTGTCCTCTCTGGATTTTAATGTGTAACCACGATGGCACTAACGGTATTCCGTATTTAACTGTGTTGCTCTGCCAAAAGATAAATGTTGCTGGATAATGGCGAGCTTTTTGGGAGTGATGGCCCTTGCATTACACAAACATTTTGCACATATTGCAAATATTGTTATACTGTACAACTATGTATATTCGTCGTTACTACATGTCCCGATTGCAAATAAATCACTTTTTCGTTGTTGTTTTTTTATTATTGACACAAATAAAAGAGGAATAAGCGTTGGTCATTTTCCGAGGTGTTCGTGCCGAATTCGTGATTCAATAGTTTACAGCAGTTTCCTATTTTTGTCGACGGCGCGTACCCATTTACGAATACAAATAGGCACATTTTAACGAAAAATTTAATCGGTATGTTTCAAAACGTCTTTTTGTTAATTCAGTGTTCTTATTTTCTAATTCAAAACCAAATTTAATACAACTTGGTTTATGATGGATAAAAACGCGCGGGGTCCTTATCTTTTAAAACGGCATAAGGCTGCATAATATCACTTGCATATAGCAATTGCATATGATTCTTAATACTTAAAACACCCATCATCATTTAGGTCTACTTAGCTCGACTGCACTGGATGATAAACAAAACATAACGCACATGCATCAGTTTTCCCTCATGCTTCTTCTTTTGAAAAGTGATGTTTGCAAAATATAATGATAATAATAATGTTGTCTACAGCGTTGTCAAAATGCGAGATAGTCATTCTTCAAACACATGTTAAATGCTTAACAAACGACGATTCATCAAGAAAATCTGTTAAAACTTACAGCTAATAATTTTATAAACAGAAACTGTGGGCGTCGTGTGAACTTTTGTTTACATGCCTACCAGCCTGTATACTGCTACTTCATGTTCAGAGCTGACTATTTTATGGCCTTTTTCTTTCGGTTTAAGGTCAAATGCAGGCCGGACATGTATACAGTCTGAGTTTAAATGTTTTTGCTCACGAATGACTTAAGAGATTTCATTCAAACTTATACACTATAGTCCTCATATACAAATGACCCAATATGCCTAGTGTGTTAACTCTGCTTTAAGTGTTTTCTTTAAATAAGTGACATTATACTTTTTTCATTTACCATTTATAGACAGGATACAGTTTTTTTAAGCTAGTTCTCAAGAAATTGCATTCGAACGCAGAACATATGTTTTCCGTAAAAAAATTACCCCGTAGGTCAAGTTTGGCATGTGTCAAATTTAGATGACATTTTAATCTTAGAAAATTGTATAAACGATGGATAGGCGGATTAAAGTTTTTTTCCGCAGGTTTGTTTCTCAGGAATGGCTTGAGAGATTTTATACGAACTGTTAATATATAATCGCAGGTTAATGTTCTTCGATGAGCTAATTTCTTAGGAATTTCTTGAGAGTAGACATGTATCATTCAGTCTCTTTGGTAAGCAGAGTGTTTAATACACGCGCCTCTCATCTAGGCGAACCAGGTTCGATTCTCGTTCGCGGAAGCATGTGATTTTGGTTTGTGGTTACGATACCGGACAGGTGAGGTATGCTGCGAATCCACGATTCCCCCCCCCCCCCCAACACATGACCGCTCCAAACTTGAAAATCGATCAGTAACAACTTACTAGCTGGCGATTGCAGCTTTAATTAAAACAAAATCGTCTTAAATTGCGTGAGTCTAATTATGGAATAACCTAGGACGGTTGGGACACACATAATACATCCTCCCGCTAAGAAGAACCTCATTTACGTCGAAATATACACCCAGGTATCATTCGAACGCAATATATTTCCTAATATTGATATGGTCCCATTAGCAAAGTTTGATCACGTGTCTTTGAATTGATTCGAAATTAATGACCTTTATATACTTAAAAAATTCTCAGTATTCTGATTTTAAAAGAGGTTACAGCTTATCAAGCTTATGTATTTATTTATTAGTGTTCATATTAAGTTACCCTAGCCCTTTCCGACCTTTGGGGTACGTATGGCATGGGTGAGAACAAGTTCGCTGTAACTAAAACAAGACAAAGGGTGTACGACAACTTTTTTTCTTCATAAAGGGCACATTAGATCAGGTCAACATTGAATGTCGATGAGGTCGACTGCGCTGTCTTTAGCAAGCTCTATTTTTTGGTGTTTTTCTTACATAACAATACTTTCTTTAAGGAATTTTAAGTGATATATCCTAGAATGAATGCATCAGACAAAACTATTACTATACTGACAAAATCGGTTAGAGAACTTCCAATGCTGAGACATAAATTGCTTATAATTTTCTGTGTAAAACAGACACCAGAAAAAACACGTGAATAGTATCAGTTTAATTAAATACTTCTACTTTAGTTTTAAACAGATTCGGGGAAAATAAATTACTGGCTGCTACATAAAGTTCTTTACTTATGCGCTGAAAATACGTTCTGGGACCGAACAAAAATGTTCATGAATGATGTCGTATATTTTATACACTAGGACTTTCACAACATTCATAAACGTTTCATGATATTTGTGAAATGTGTATTAGATATCATATTAGCAGCACTCTGAAAATACTATGCTTAATGCATGTGCTTAAAGTGTTTTCCTAGATAAGCCTGCGCTGTCCGAATGTTTGTGATTTGGTTTGAGTTGCGCTGGGAAGATGCGGTAGAACGTATCCCTGCATGACATGAATCCTAATGTGTTTATATATCAGACTTTGGATGATATAAGTAGTAGAGTTGATTACGATTATTTATTTTTCCGCACATAACTTCCTGCATTGTAATGAACGAAAATGTGTACATCAATTAAATCATGAACCGTTAAAAAAAGACAAATGTTTGCATTAATTGTCTTACATTAAATAGTTATTGGTAAAGTAGACAATGTATGTTTTTTTAACAAATCCAAAAATATTGACATTTAACAATATAAGACTCGATTTCAGAATAAATCAGTTCAATTAATTATTTTGACATCTACAGTGCGTATACTTATTGTTATATTTTTATGAGGGACCATGTGAAGTGAGAAACAAGGAATTGTTGAGTTTAATACAGCTGCTATATGGTTTAAGTTGATAACCGCAACAAATTTATTTTTTTGTCTGTGTATGCTGAGGTATTCATCTTCCTTCCAAAGCTTCCCTGATATTTGGAAAACTGTGAATACCTACCTCCTTCTTTATTGCACGCATGCGGTTTGGTTTGTATGGCAGACTAGTTCTTGTGTGTGGTTTTGGGAACTTCTATCAAACATGGGCATGTTTAAGTACGCTATTTCTCTGTAAATATGCATATTGCATGAATGTCTTTATTAAAGTCAAGGTCACTCTGTAACTGTACATTATTACACACATAGGCACATGCTATTTGTATGGCACTATATTTAAAAAAAAGTGGTCGAAACGATTGGGTTCTTAATGGAGCTACGTGCGGCGCATCTGAGACTTCCTTAATGATATTTTGATGAATCGATACAAGAAGACTGAAACGTAGAAATATTGAAAAAAAATGCATTATAACATTTGAGAGGATACAATTTAGCCATAGCATTTGTCCATTAACATTGAGGGGCTTTTCAATTCGTCTATATGTTCGGGACTGGCGTGTTTTCGTGAACCTCACACTCACTTCATAATTAATCACAAACCAAACGCCGTCTTATACGTCTATAATCAAAAGTACCAATGAAATTTACGTTCTTAAATACATAAGTGGCTGGGAACGAGATTTGGACCATTCCGGCGCTGATGTCGTTACCGAGAAAAACTACATTAAGTTGTGACTACCGTTGCGCGTACTTTGTCAACCAATTGTTTAGCAATTTAAAATACTTTTATTTTCAAGCAGAACCTGCAGCAAGATTGTTGAGTGCGGTGAATTAATTTTTACCGTTTTTCTTTTGATTTTGTACGGTTTAAATTTACATTAGCTTATAAAACAATGAATACTGTAGGGCACAGATTTTGTAATTTTCGGATAAAATTCCTGCATTTTGTCAAGGTAGGGTTTTCTTAGTTTTTTGGTGTTTTTCTTTCAAACAATATCAAAGTGTGTTTTTGTGGATGGAATTTCATGTAAAATAAATCTATTGAACCAATCACGGTGTCTGTATGAGTCGTTTTGGCTGTCAAAATGAAGATTTAAGACGATATTGATGTGTCTGTTTTACCCGAAACTGGGCGAAAAATGTCAAAATGCGGTGTGTTGAAATACCGAAAACCCCGGCCCTTAATTACCGAAATCCCCCGCAATCCCCATTACTATTGATTATTTATCAAAATACTGCGGATATTTAGATAGAATATTGCAAAATACACTGAATTACTGATGAACCAACATTGTTTTTCCAAGTTTGGTAGTGAAAAACTAAAATATTTAAATTATTATTGGGATTCCGAGTATGAATGCATAGTGAAAAGCACGGTCGGGAACCGAAATCCCCCCTTCCAAGGGAAGACCTTCCAAGTCTCAAAAAATCATCTAGGAGCTTTTTTAATATTAAAAACCAGTGGTACAGACAAACACTTAACAACAATATTCCACTTCTTTTGAAAAGTACTAACTTGTAGCGGGGAATTTCGGTTTTCTTCATTCGCCCGCCGAGTAACGAAATCCCCCATATTTACATCTGAAAGGATCAATATGTCATTGGATAGATTGTTTTTTTGCAAGAGAACATCTGACAAGAAAAGAAACAAAAAATTTTACTACTAAGCCATCATCAAAGAGAATTAATCACATGCTGACACATTAATTGTATTGTCACTACCAATGACATTGTTACTGCTTACATGCTAGTATGCGATTGCACAAAGTGTTGCAAAGGAAATTCAATTAAACAACTCTTTTTCCTCTGAGAAATGATATTCATGAAATCATGAATTTTTCATACTTTAAAGAATTGCTCATGAACTCTTCTTCATTAATTCTTAACGTAACATAAGAAAACTTCATTAAGTGAGGTTTTTCCAATTCATGAAGATATCAAGAATATATCACGGATTCCCCAAATTCATGAATTATTCATAAAATGTTTAAAAAATAAATTAAGAATATTTCATGAATTTAAAATTCTTAAACCACCCATGAAATATTCATAAATTATTTTATGAATGTTTTATTAATAATTTTTTTTAATTTAAGATTCTTAAACCTCCCATGCATTATTCATAAAATGTTTTAAGAATAAATGAAGAAAAAAAATATTTCATGACTTAAATATTCTTAAACCACCCATGAAATATTCATAAATTATTTCATGCATGTTTTATGAATATTTTTTTAATTTAAGATTCTCAAACCACCCATGAATTATTCATTAAATGTTTTAAGAATAAATGAAGAATATTTTTTTAATTTAGTGTTTTTAAACCACCAATGAAATATTCATCAATTATTTTATGAATGTTTTATGAATATTTATAGAATTCAAGATTCTTAAACCATCCATGAACTATTCATCATTTATTTTATGAATGTTTCAAGTCATTGAGCAGATCAGGTATTTTTGTCAGAATAAAGGAAACAATTGCACCATTACTCGGAATAAAATATTATCGTACAGGACCCAAAATCAAACTTGACCCTGCATTTTTTAACAATATGCATATATGCAATATTGATCATAGTGTAGCCCCGTCAATATTTTACGTTTTAAATAGTGAGTTGTAACCTTTCTCTTGTGGTTTATTTTACTTAAGTTGTTCTTCCATGACAGTTATTTGAAATTAGATACGTTGATAATACGGTATTGTTCTTTGTGAATTGATGTTTGTAGTGAAATGCATTCTGGAATGATGTCATGAGTTTTCAACTTAAATAACATGTTTTCGCGACTGAAGAAATAGCGGCTCAATGGTTAATTCTGCTTATCTTTATTTTGAATACAAGTTGAACTAAATGTCACTTAATAATATTTGCATGTAATTTGAGTTCACTCAATACTGACTAAATAAAAAAAAAATATGACAGTATCAGACCGTGTAGTCATGTAGTCTTCTTGTTTAAGTTAAGTTGTGACTTCATTTGTTATATAAATGATTTCAGATCAAAAACCTACATAGCCTTGTGAAAGACGTGACAAGTTGCTTGTACAGAAGAGCCTGATCCCATCAGATGCCAAAACTAAATTTATTTTCTGTGCTGTATTTGATGTTTGAGTTTTTTAGTGATGAGACTTTTTGTTTAATGACAATGCTAATGTAGAGGTTTCACTGCCTGAAAACTTCAAGAAGTAAATTTTCATGAAGTTTCAAGAATAATTATATTCATGCATTGTTCATGAAGTAAATACTACTGAACTCAAAATGTGACATTAAAATATTGAACAAAAAAATGCATGAACTCTTCATGAAGTAAAATTTCATGAACAACTGAGCAAGAAATTCATGAATTCTTCATGAATATGAGATATGTACAGTTTTGTGAATAATACTCTATGAATATTTCATGAATATAAGGTGTGTTTACTTCTTGAACTCTTCATGAATTCTTCATGGGCATTAAAGATGCATGATATGATGAAGATTTGATGCATTTTCCACTTCATGAATAGTTCATGAACTCTGTTTTATGATCGTTTCAGGAATAAGTCTCATTTTGTCTTCACATCTTTCTCATGAAGTCTTCATGAAGTACCATCATGAATGGTTCATGAAGACAATGCGAATAGTTCATGAAGCATTCTTAAACATTTTGCAGGGGTTATTTCAGTTCACAGTTGACAACTTTCGGGCAAAACACACAAACTTGACATAGAAATATTATCTAAAATTTTCATTGCGACACAAACAAGGCCACAACGGCTCATGCACACACCATGAATGTTGGAAGAGTTTCATTTTACAAACCAATTTGCAATTTGTTGAAGCAAAACGACTCAAAAAGTAAGAAAAACTCACCTTAAAAAAGCAGGAAATTTATCTGAAAAATAATAATGGCAAACTGTGCCCTGCTGTTTCAATGTTAAATAAGCTGATGTTAATTTAAACCATATAAAACAAAAAGAAAATACAGAAATCTATTGTTTCAAATTTAAATACCTTGGTTTAGGTTATTCTTCAAAATTAAACTATTGTTTTATCGCAAAAAGACGATTGACAAAGTACGCGAAACGGTAGTCACAAGTTAAAGTCGTTTTTCACGGAAACGACGTCAGCGCCAAATGGGCCGAACTCATACCACCAAACAGATAAAGAATACGATCAAATTCGAACATCATTCATAAATAATTAGAATTAATCTTACTTTTTACAGTTTTACGGCTGTTCAGATATCGCAATCGGCGCTTCCGATGTAACAACAGGGCAGGTGTCGCTCAATGTACCGGTTGTAATTCCGGAAGGCGATGTCGATGACCGGAAGTGGCATGATCTCGTGGGTAAATTGGATTGCGTCTGCCCGCCAAACTCTCAGACCTCAAGACCTCAGGGCGGACCTCTAGCCGTAACCTGCATTGCTTTCACTCTGATAAATCGGCTGCTAGTTTCCTGATGACGCTATTATCACCAAAAGTATAGTGTAAAGACTGGTTTCAATGGATATCTCTGATCATTCAATCCATTTGTACATGCTAGATAAATACTTTATATTGAGAGCAATATAATATTGCTTTATAGGATTAATAAGTGTTGATTTGCTTCACGTCCCAATTGTTAATTCCTTTATAATAAAGTATATGGTAATACTGAATACACACCACGATAGTGCAAACTGATAAGTAGTTAGTAACTGATTAGTAGTTGATTAGTAATTAGTACCTGATTAGTAGTAAGCCCCATATCAACAGCGCTTCCAACTTACAGAAGAGAGGACTAGCATAAGCTTTTTTTCTCAATTCTGTCAAATGGTACTTTACATTCTTTGCGATAATCGATATAGCTGTGTCTACGTGTTAGACATATTTTGTAGAAAGAAGTATGTACGTTCGTTTTGTATTGCTTTCGTGTATTTAATAAAAAATTTATACATAAAATTACATAAAAAATATATATATAAGTATGGCTACTACAATAACACAATAACAACGAACGAAACCTTTGTATGTATATTTATTAACATAAATATAACCAAACATATTAACACATAGTGTTGTTATGTTTCCGCCCTTTTGTATTTGTGTACTATCAAACACTTCATACTGGTATATTTCGATGCATTGACCGAAACACTCAGAAAACCTGAAAGTGAGAATGCATCACTTCGGTTTAACTACTACTAATACATTGTTTGTTATCGAAATACACAGTCGTCTAAAAGAAAAACAGTTTGATACCGAATCTGTACATAAAAACTTAAACATTTAAACATGATTGTAACTGATGCAATCATTTTTAACGTCCTATACCATTACGTATCAAATGTCAATATATATCAGCTAATTAGTTTGTAGCATTTGTTATTATGGGAATCCTCTAAAGCAAGCTAGCAAAATTGTCTTAGAACATTGAATCGACACCATGTATAAACAACCTGAGGTGGCCGTAGAAGAATTTTGTAGCATCGATGCACACGACTGCCAAATGTGTTATTGTTGATTTCGTTTTAATACATATTCGTATATGATTCATAGTGTTAAAACAACATGACGCATATTTGTTAAGGATGTAAACTCCTGAAAACAGGACATAAGTTAAGGGCGTTGTTAACGTTGCTTTCTGTGTATGTGAGTTATATTTTCAGAAATAAATTTGTACATAAATGTACTTCAGGGACAATAAAAACAAATCTTTGACTTGTAAACCTTTTTCAGGAATAAATACAAGTACATGCGAAGCAAAATTGCACCAATTCCACAATGTTTATCTTCCGTTAAATGTTGCTCTATTATATTGGTACAAAATAAATACAAACTAGTACTTCCAAACGACAAATAATGTTTTGAAAAAAAAGTATTTCAGTGATACCACAGCGATCAGTTAACCTCATCTCACTTTTCCTGTTGTTTTTTTTTTGTCCACCAATACTAAGTGCATATAGTAATTTATTTTTTGGAATGAGAGTTGAGAGAATGGTCGTAGATGTAATTGTGTGACCAAACAATTCACAAGATATGTGACCGGGTCGGGCAATATTCTTTAATAATTATGCATTACTACGCGGCAAACAACATACAAATTGTCAAATTATACATGAATAACTATAGAACATTTGATAATACACAATCGTTAAATAATTATTATTCAATAACAAACACGAAAACCAACCATTTAAACGGTTTGGTGTTAAGTAGTTTGCATTGAAAACATAATATTATGCAAAGATACAAAACAATGATACACAAGAGATGTGTTTGTCAGAAGCACAATGTCCCCTATTGCGCCGTTTCAAGCCATAAAATTGACATTTGACCTTGAAGGATGACATTGGCATTGACCTTTCGCCGCTCAAAATGTGCAGGTCAATGAGATACACATGCATGCCAAATATAAAGTTGCTATCTTTAAAATTGCAAAAGTTATGATCAAGGTTAAAAGTTTTGACGCCGATTTGAAGCCATTTATTGACCTTTGACCTTGAAGGATGATCTTGACCTTGACTTGTTTCATTTAAAATGTGCAGCTCCGTGATATACACATGCATGCCAAATATCAAGTTGCTATCTTCAATATTGCATAAGTTATCTAATATTGCAAAACTTTAACCAAGGTTAAAGTTTTCCACAGAATGACAGACAGACTGAGACAGGCCAAAAACAATACACCCCGATCATTCGATCCGGGGGGCATAAAAAATACTGTTTCTTTGCCTTTCTTAATTATATCAATGTAAATGTAATAAATTAATTTAGGATATTTATTATTTTAAAAACGTGAAACGTTTAAAGTGCATAAACTTAATCATGCCCTTTTAATTAACAAAGTAAAATACAATTATAATACTAATCATAAACCGAGGAATTACAAACGCAACATACATTTATTATAAACAAACTGAAACGCACAGTACTGAGCCATTTACCTAACAACACTTTCTAATTATCGTCATTATAAGATTAATCTTCTCTACATGTATCACAATTTTTTTCACTGCTAAATTTGGTTATAACAAACTTAAGATCTTCAATGCAACATAGGTTTCCGGCCAATTATTTGACGTAAAATCAAACTTCGCAAAAATTGTTTCAACTCTAAAAAATAACCCATGTGCACGATAAATTCATCATCACAACTAATAAAATAAAACAAACTTGATTGTTGGAGGCAAATATTATAAAATAAGCACATGAAAATCAACATTTTCATATGCATAAAACAATGTAAATTAATGGTAGTTTATAGTGCATTATATAAGCACTACACATAAAATATAGATACTTATAAGAATCCAGGAACAAAAGAGAAATCACCATAATCTGATACATATATATGCCGACATGGCCAGGTAAATAATATTTCAAAAAGAGAAAACACATAAGGCAATGATATTTACATCAAATATGTTGTTGTTTTTTTATATAAAAATAACACACCAAAAATGGGGTTCAACGATACGAAAAATATCTATGTTCATGTTCTCTTGGTTCATTAAAAAAGTTTGCATTAATTTCGGAAAAATACATCAATATTTGTTACTTTAGATTTTAAAATTGAATCGTGTTTAAATGTATTAAGATAACTTAATTGCGATTATTCCATGGTGTTAGTTTGTGTTTATGTATGTATCATACATGCGTTACATTATTTTGTATGATTATCGTAACTTAAAACAGATGCTTAATATGACGAAATGATAATCAAATAGTATATTTTAAGCATGAGACAGAATCCTTTATAGGTTATGCATGTGTATTTAAATACATTGAATCACGACATAAAGCAATATGTTAACAGTACAACATGATGTGAATTTGAGGTGAATATCCAATTTTACATTCACATTTGAAAAAAAACCCATGTACTATGCACATTTCAAATGCATGCCACGAACACGACTTCTTTTAGGCGTAAGCATGTTCAAAAAGTATTGTCTAAAAATATAAGAACATGTAACATATAGATGCATCAACCAAAGTACAGGATAATAAATGTGTGCGCTACTGCGTATATAAAATTTAAATATCATTTACAAATTGTTTGAAGTGCATGATGGCATCATTGAACGTTAAATTAATATAAATAAAGATGTAAAGTTAATGGAATATGTGCTTACTATGATGATGTAATTTATGAGAGCGAGTATTATTATGTAACTCAACCAGATATTATATTTAAGAAGCACTGTATATTTCTCTACATTTAGCATTACACAAGACGGTCAATATGCACATAACAATAAAACTGAGAGCGAGCATTCACGCCTGTCAATGAACTGCACAACTTAATAAGTTTACAAAAGCTGCACAAAATATGATACGCTGGAACTGTACATTGTTCATTGAACACACCATTATTACCACGATAACCGTTGTTTTGAAAAGCAAACTGCGTGGTTTGATTAAAATTATACACAAACACTGGGCACATCCATAACAAGCATACATAGTTGAGTAATAAAACTAATCTTTAGCATGTTTATTACAAGACAGGATAACTTTATATAGATGCTATTGTTATACGACGACCATCAACTGAACTTCACGTATAAATACATATTAAATATGTGCACTAATGAATTTTGATAGACTGCAATACGTTCACAAAATATCAAGAAATAGACGAAGAATAAATTATATCAAATATTTTCAATAATCATACACATACATGATGGATTGAAATAAAATAAAAATTACACAACTATGTACAGTATACATAATATATATATATACACACAAAATGCATAAAATGTAGAAACAAAACATATACATGTACTTGTAAAACTTAGTTAAAACTACGTTTTCAGTTGCACACGCTGCAGATATCGCAAACAAAATATTTTATTTACACCTATCATCCACAATAATAGAAACACTGAAGCAACCATTCTTACCATTGTACATATATCCATATCCATATTAGTATACTATTACATCAGTTGAATTTGTAACGTAGTGCAGGACAAAAAATATTTACACAATATATAAGACGAAATGATAGTTGCAACAATGATTAACATACAATAATGCAGTTGAAACGTAAACAAACCATGCTTTGAAACAATATAACTCTTCACTGAGTTAATTTCTGCAGTAGTTGAACGCGTCGACTCTGATAACACGGAATGGTTCAAATGTGTGCGACAATATAAATCATTTTAAAAACGAAACAACAAATTAAATTCCGATTACACAGTTAACGAACTGTATATGATTGTAATTAAATGACATTTTCAATGTGCAACAAGTGAGCATGCCATCAAGCGATAGTCATTACAAGCAAGAACCTAAAAGCAAATATTTTACAAACAGATACTCCAGATATAAAGTAATTATAAACAAATTTAAAATAAAAGAAAACATTCTTACAAATTATTTCTTCAAGAACGACACACATGAATTACAAACAGTTTGCGTTATACAACTTTGCATTTCATCATAATTATTATAAAAAAACAATCGAATAACGATGTACATGCTGTTTAAAACTGTATATAATTAAACAATTCCTATAAAGAAATAACGTTACAAAAAGATTGTTTATAATTCACAAACCGCAACATTATCACATTCAAATCAAGATATAAATATTATTAAATGAATATGTATTTACATCAATAAGTAATACACGAACCATATTACTTTTGAAAATGGTGCACACCTTGATTTTTTCAATACAGCAACAAATTAAGCTCAGATACAACAACATCATATATCATTTATCATGCAAACTAATTACATGTACAATTTTCTATTCAAACGAAATCAGTCAAATCACAAATGTCCTATTGAAATGAATAAGTATATGGAAATCATTAACCATCTTTTACAAATTTAAAACCGTAAAAGTTATAGTTCACAAAACATATGTATATTTGGATTCCTGATCGCCTTTCAATTTCCATGCTAATTACATATGACCACATTATCTACTTAATTCTTCAACAATTTCCAGGATTTTTCTTGTAGTAGAAACTGCAAACTCCGCATGTTCAGCGGTGAATACTTCAGAAGGAATCTTGTCACTTTGCACACAGTCTGGATAACGAAGTGTTAAATAGTCTTTTCCCTCAATAAAAAGTTCCTCGAATGTACGTGCCTGAAAATAATTGATATGTTGTTAGAAGTTTGAAAAGGTTTTCCATATATAGGTCTTTTTGCAAAACTGGTGAACAGGGGCGGGGCCATTTGTGACCAAAGAGTATCACTTTTAACACACTTTTGAAAATAACTTTACATGATGCTACATACCCAACATAAAGCCGTTGGATTGCGGTTTTTTAGTGACGATGCCAGTTTTGACGCAAGGAACGTTATTTGAAAAAAGAACTGTGAATCGTACCACAATTTGATCATACAAAACTAATATTTAACTGCATGGTCTTTCGGTTTCAGATAAGCATCTGTATAATTTGAAAACTTTTTGAAAAAAAAAACTTGATAAAGGACCACAGTACAATGATACACAACATTTTACATAATCTCTGGGTCGTACCTGTTCGAAGGAGATTATTTTGAGTATGAACATATGACAAAACGTTTACCCAAGGTCTGGTCCAGTTTGAAACCCTGGGGTTTGTAAATGTATAAGACCACAAAACGATGATACATAACAACTATTTAACCACTAGGTTTTGCGATTTCAGAGATTTTATTTTTAATGTTTCATGTTTAAAACCCTATTTTTGAAATCGTAACCTAATTAATCAACAGACCAACAATATTTAATTAAGTTTGAAAGAGGGTAACAAAAGGATAATTCCTCTTTAGAATCATAAAAATCAGCCATGCTGTTCATGAGAAGATGTCGTTTGAAGAAAAGTTCACAGACGGACACAATTACGGACGCATTGCAACACGGACGGACGACGGGCATCACGGTATCCCATGTTGTGTTCAAGTGAGCTACATATGTGACAGCTGGGGAGTTGTCAGGTTTGACTCAAGATTAAAAATAATTTGAAAATATGTTGTAGAGAACCTAAATCTGATGTCTTAATATCAATGCTCTGGGCCTTGCTGGTTTTTAGTTATTTTGTTTAATGTACATTGAACAAACGTTGAAGTTTATGCTACATACCAAATATAAAGAAATTAATAAGAAATGTGATTTGCGGTTTCAGACAAGTAGAGCTTTTTAAATGTTTTCCCTTTTAACGACGATGTAAAACTTAAGCCCCACGGGGTAAAGCTCCTTGGGAAGCTCCTTTAGAACAAACTCTCTAGAGGACCACTTCAAAATATAACATAGCAAATGCAAATCTTAGCACTGCGGTTTAAGATGAGATTGATGTTCAAGGTTTTAACAGTATACATGTTATGAAAATAAATAATCCATCTAGCGTTGCCATTTTTGACACCAGTGGCATGATTGGATCAAATCTTGTAGATGATAGCAAAATTGTTCTACATAGCATAAGGACCTTGCGGTTGCAGAGGAGGATATTTAAAGTTTCCATTTTATACATATAAGGAAAGCGAAACACAGGGTGGGATCAATTTTGATGTCGGGGAAAATCTGAACAAACTTGATAAAGTACAACACTACATTGTAACAAATAAAATTACATAACCACTAGGTCGTCCGGTTTTGGAAGATAAAGTTCTTAGAAAAACAAAATAACCCCCGGAACGAGCACAGTTTAGTTCACTGGGAGATTACTTGCACATAGTTTTAAAGGATCAGAATGATTAAATACCAAATATAAAACATCTGGGTCATTCGGTTAAAGAGATATACACATTGTTAAATCCGCTTTTTTGGCTCAGTGACATATTTACTGAACAAAATGTAGAAGACGATACTAGACGCATTCAAGAAATGTTTTGTCCAATTGTGTCCAGTTGTTTAGCAGGATATTTCGATTGCAAATATGGAAAAACGCACGCAACTTCAATCACACAAGGACGTCGGGCATCACGGATCACGGTTTCCAACTAGCACGTTGTATTTAGCTTTACTAGTAAAATGGGTCTATACGTAATACTTAATTTTATTTCCTCTTAAATTCGTGATAAAAACTCAACTGTATTCATTCTAAACTCAGTAAAACATGTTATTATAGATGCATGTTTACTGTTGGATGATTGAATTTTAAGTATATTTACGATTAGGTGATAATGGCGACTGACATAGTTACCTCTGTAGCGATAACGCTATCAAGTCCGCTAGCAATGGATGTCAGTCTGTGCTCTTTTCTCGGACACCTGTTAGCATCTTTCATAAACCATGCAGCTTTTAGGGCTTTCTCGCATGCCTTTGTGATGGAAAAGGAGAAACATTGGTAGGAGTAACTTATTTATATGTAATATTAGCATAACAATTTGAAATAAGCTTACGAAAAGCTATAAGTTACATATACAGCTGTTGTCGATTTTTTCCCAAAGACGTTGAATGGTACAAAAACACTACTACCTTGCATGCAAGTAAAACTAAGGCGTTCAGGGTTTCACTCAAATGAACCCTTCGATAGTAGTCAATTAACATGTACCAGAGCATATGCTATTTTATGTGATTTGCGTGTTAGTGATGAAATGGTTCGCAAATTGTTTAGATAACATTAACCAAAACCTAAATTACCTTTTAAAGCTATGTTGATTACTATAAGTAGACAAGTAAAACATAAACACAGCTAGTTTTTATGCAGCATCCTGTCACGTTAGAGCATTTGTCAATTAGCAAGCGTATTAAAACTTAAATCATAAATTCAAACGCCCGCATTTCAATGCACTTTTTGCAAAATTTCCAACGTTGTAATCACACATGTAAAGTACTTTAAAATTTTAAATGATTGTTAATACCCTGTAAACTATTAAACATGACAATATCAATTGAACATTACAGAAGATAAAATACCTGATGACAATTGTAACATATCCAGTTGTATGTTTTAGGATGATGCTCTTTGCAATTCAGCAGCATTTCGCCTGTTCTAAAGTCGTGTTTCGCCTGTTTTATCCACCGTCTGTATTCCCCAGGACGTTTGACAGCAGCTCTTTGCAACGCCCCATGAACATAGCGGCCTTGTCTGTTTGATTTGTTGTATTCTTCAATATTCTCACGGAAACCACTGGTGTACACATGGCCAGTAGTATTTGCATTCGCAAACGTATTGTAATATCGCGATACTGACATGTTCGGTGGTCCAGCAACCGCGTCAATATTCAATTCTTCATTGCGTTCGAGCCTTAAAATAAGGTGCTGAATAAAATTAAATACTCGTGTAGCATAATCTTCATGACCAGCGTTTCTGTCAGGATGCCACCTTAATAGCAGTCGGTGAATTATTCTTCTCCTGTCCTGTATTTCAAACAGCTGAAATGCCTCCTGTAACATGTCTCTAATGCGCTCACTGTTCTCATCGAAGTGAATCAATCCAATTGGTTCAATATCATACACGACAACGGCATTACTGGTAGCTGCAACATTCTGTGGAAGAAACTTGAACAGTCGAAACAATGGTACTTCGATAATGCCTCCATGGTCCAATCCAACATTAACTCTGTATCTTATACTCAATGTTGATGAACTTCCTATGTTCATTTGCTGAAGAATATGTGCATATATGTAACGAATGTCGCTTTGTTCCAACGCTGATTCGTCATCTTCGATGTCAATTAATAATGCAACATATCTGTACTCGTGCACACGAAAAGGTGCGATTTGCTGAACAAGAAAAGGATAAAACCCGTCTTCCACGTAGGTTCCAACTTCCGGGAAAAGCATATTTGTATTTGAATCATCCAAAGGTGGTATTCGATTTTTATCAAGAAATCGTGTTATTTGTCCAGGATCGTTATTGAAATATAACATCTCTTGCAGTAGCATAACGGAGTATTTTGATAACCGTCCGCCAGTGCAGTTTTCTATAAGTAATGTTAAGCCAGCATGTAGCCTAGAAGTTTTGTTTACTGGGTTTGGAGGCACTTGTTTTTGATAATAAAGATGATAGACAGGCACTCCACTTCGGGACTCAATTTCGTTTTGTTTGACGCAATAGTCCTTTTCTAAGCTAACTTCGTCTACTATTCGCTCATTGTAAGATAGCAATGTCCTTAACCCAATAACTTCAGTTATACGCGCATTCAATAGAGTGTTGTATAAAATCTCGTCATCAGTACAACTGCTTTCACCAGAACATTCGTTATTATTTTCGTGATTTAATAATCTGCGTAGTCCAACAAAAAAATCATTACAATGCAAAAACTGTTCATAGCACAAAGCATCTGGGCTGTCTGTCAGTTCCACCATACCGACTGTTGAAACAGTTTCTATGACGACTTCAGTTAAAAAACTCGGCTTTAAATGTTCTGGGAACTTTTTTAACCTCTCGAATGTGGAAGGTGGAACACGTAACTCCATTTCGTTAAATCCCAGGAAAATGTTTAAATTACATATTTCTCCCAATGCCTGTCTATAAACACTGTTATCTGGTATTATTAATTCAGTTGATTTCGAAAGTATTCTGTGTGTATTAGGCAAAAATAGACAAGATATTCCGTTTAGGACAGTTGAAATACGTTTTACATCAACAGTTCCTAACAAGTCAAAGAAATATTTAATTGCTTTTCTAACCATTTCCATCGCGTAATGTGGTATCGCCTCGTTGCCAAATTTGTATTTAATTGCGGCCAAAACATTTGCATATTGCATGCATGTTGGTGAAGAAGGTGACCCTATCAATTTGAACAATTCTCCGTAACTTAACAAATTCTCTGGGAGACTATAGAGGTACGGTTTAATTTCTGATCCCTCCTGGCCCCAGATAAACACACTCGATGCTTTAATCATCGTTTCATCTGATATCAAGATAAATGGTGTGTCATGAAGACGTTCAACTTTTATAACTTGTCGTTTTCTCATGAGAAAGCTGTAAATGATCTCCATGTACTTCGCTTTATTATTAAATTGCGGAACGTTCCTCTCAAAGTCGTTTTGGAATTCATGGCAAATATTTTGGCAATGAGTAATAACAGAATCAACGTTTGGCTCCAGTGCAATCTCCAATAAATTCATTTTATGTTGATCAGAATCAAAGTGTACTAGTGGAAGGCTTGTCCAGCACAAACATTCACGCTGAGATATGCAACTCCCTGAAAAGCTAATGAACAGATTTGTGGGACTATTTCCTCTATAAATACGACTCATTTCATTATCAATAGTGAAGGGGACAACGAAACGGGTTGTTTTTAAATCTAAAAGTACATCGTCTTCAAATGTATCTCCGTATTTACCAAGAAGACATGACACAAGAACATTAGACGCATGAATCAATGGGGCGGTTATTCCCATTGCTCCGTTTCGCGCTAATGTACGAGCATAGTTGATCATCATAGAACCTGAAGGTCCAACGTTGAAACCAATAGTTTTCATGAAGGGTTTCCAGCCATCCACCATATATTCTTCGGGTAAATACATGTCTTCTCCAACCATTGCTTCGAACACAGGATGAGTTCGATCAAACAGCTGATTTGCACGATATCTATTGCCGTTCACTTCTATAAAAGGCAGATTTGTAATCATTTGTATCAATTGATTTTGTTCCGTTGAAAACCCCTTTCCGATAGAAACGGTCAGCACATTGTCTTTGATATGTCTGATATGAGATAACCAGAAATGACTGGGCATCATGTAAATGCTCGGAAAAATATGTTTAAGATACATTTCCAACTCGTTACGATAAGGCAGACCGAGGTAATTGTACAGGTCTTCCAAATGTATATTTTCGTTTACGATAATTTTCCCTTGTCTGCTTGCCCATTCATGGAGTCCTCCGCATGGTATGGTATTTGTTAATACTATAATGTCTGTAGAATCGTCAAGACTAACGAGCATTTGATTTTGCAATGAAGCATACAATGGTATCTCTTTCAATAATTGCTTGGCTTCGTCTTTGAATGTTTTACTCAGCACCGTTATATTTTGACTGAAAATACGTAAAATATGATCAGCTTCCTCAACTGTAAGTTTGCAATTTTTTATTCGTATCTTGTGATAATGAAGACATTTCAAGAATTCGTCAGGTTTTGATGGCGACGATATCATTGACTTTACGGCATCAACAACAACATATTGGTCGAAATACCGGGTAATTTTCAGAACATCTTTATCTACTGTCGGGATATTTATTTTGCTTAATATTGTGCGAAGTTCGTGCTTACTTGCATTTGATAGAAGAGAATATGCTCGATTTATTGGAATCAACTCATGATTAAATCCTCCAGTTACCGGCGTCTTGGACGGTAAAAAAGACCAGTGTGATATTAAACGAATGTTCTCCTTGAATACAGCATACAGCTTTCTTGAATCGCCGAAATGTTCACTTTCTTTTGATTCTTGTAATATAAACTCAAAAATCCTGCGTACGATTACCGGCTCAACAGGATTAGGATCACTATTCTGCCAGCTAATTGCATCATTTTTACAAAACACATCTGATCTGAATGAAAGCGGTAATAAATCTATGAATTCATGAAGTGTGAACCGTGCCAAAACATTTGCTTCGAACAATTTCTCTCTTTTCAGCAAATAAACCAAGTGACTATGAACAAACCTATCAAATGAACCTGACAATATTTCAAAGTATTCAGAACAAAATATAGGATTGTCTGTCTTGAATTTGCGCAGAATACAGTTGTTTGTTATACACAATGGCAGGGCTTCAATTTCATCGTCAAATTTCTCATTAAGTAACAGGTATTTCAAGAAGCTGTGAGCTGTATCTATATTTTCAAGAACAGTTCCCTGAAGATTGCAATTTAACGTTGTTATTAAACCCTTCACTAAATAAGCAAGGACTAAAGGATCTGTTTTAATAACATTGGTTTGCCCAGCTTTGTTCATTGTTGCAACAACATCCAGGTCAGTACTGGACACTTGAATGGCCATTCTTCCTAAAACACGCCTAATACAGCTTTCATCATGACTTTCTTTATTTTCCCAAAACAAATGAAGTGTGTCTGCAACTCCTCCATCCAAACTTTGAAGATTCGTGGCCAAATGAATCCATTCAACGATGCAATATCTCATTTCCGCTGTTGGAACTGTTTGGACTTCATGCTCTAAAATAACCGGGAAAAGCTGTATTTGCTTTTCGATAACAACGCGGTAAAATTCTTCAACAAAATACTTCCAAAAGCCGTCGGTGGCTATTTCATGTCTTGGAAAATGACTGAAGTAAATGCAAAGACATGATTTTAAATGTACTTTTTCTAATAAAATATCAGTGTTCTCTTCAATCCAGTACTTCTGAAGATATTTTAAAGCTTTAATTAGAGCCTCAGTGACAATAAAAGATAAGAGAAAATTGTTCCATTTCTGTCGATATCCATCCTCCAAGAGTCCCCGCCTTGCTCGGTCTACGGAAAAATGACCGTTCACATTAAAAGGAAGGCCAGTCTTCCCGGGAAGTGGCAGAAAGCAATATAAGTTTCCATTTGCTGTTTGAGATTGAGTATGTCTTCCAGCCTGAGGGAAATGTCCGTATGTGCTTCCAGTTGGAGGTAGTTGAAATGTTTGCAAAAGTTTGGCTGATTTGTGTTCTGTTTCTACATGTTGCAGAATTGGTTTAAGAGACTCTCTGACATTTTTTGAACACAGCTGAATTGATACTCCACCAGTTGGAAGAAATCGTAACTCTTCTTGTCTAAAGATCTCTCTCATTTCATGAAAATCTTTTCCTTCGCAACGTATAGATCCAAACTGATGTACAATCAACCATGTTGTATCGACCCCTCGCGTATCGTGTATCCGCATCTTATATGCAACGTCTAAGGGATTTGCATTAAACATATCATCATGCATTATATTTGATTCAATAAGTGTGTGAATTTCTTTAAAGAAATCGCACTGTTGTTTTCTATCTTCTTTATTTGTTATTTCAGACTCAACAACGTACTCATCAACGTAGTCGCCATTTTCATACCTGCTGATTTTCATTTTCCTGATGTGTCGCAAAAAATGCATACAGTTTGGCATAACTGAGATAAACTTTTCCAGCAAAATATCAACATCATCAAGCGTAAAACACGATTTGCTTATCTTTGATTCTTCTTGTCTTAACGGGAGGCGAAACATTGTGCCACATGAACCAGTTATTGTCGGAAAACCAATAGTTGTGTCTGGAAAGTCGGCATTTAAATCGTCAACGTTGTACCTTATTCCTGGCTCTCCGTCTAATATATCCCGAATGTGGGTCAAAAGTGGGTCGAACATGCACACTTGACCGTTTTCACCCAGATTTGGTCCCTTTGTAAGGAAAGATGGAAAATCGGTTACATGATAAACTGCATTAAAACCCAGTCCAAACTGCCCTGTTTTTGATGGGTCATCCGCTTTACTTCCAATGCCAAGTTTCTGAATGCCTTGAAAATCCCTTTCTGTAAAACAGCTAGTATTGTAGATGCACAAAGCAGGCTGTAGAATTTGCCCATGTTCTAAAGATTTCCCAACTTGTTTTTGTTCAAAGTATTTTATAAAATGGATTTCGCATGCTCCTGCATCATCAGCATTCTGTATCAGTTCGTACATTATCTCATCAGATGGATAGTCCTTAAGTAAGCCATTTAAACGGGTAGTTAGTTCTTCCCTTTGCCCAAATGGGATTGCATGAGTACATTGCTTTAACAGTTGGAATCGTTTTGATCTTACACCTATGACCTTACCAATATAGGGGCTAACATCCTCATGCAATAAACGAAGCTTTGTTTTAGTGGTCATAACATTGTCCTCAAGTGCAAGTTGGTTTGCAGGACAGAAGCGCCCCTCTCTGTCTGGTGCAATAATGTATTCTTCAAACTCTTTCAAATCTTCATGTGTCTTTCCTTCTCGATTCATACAATTTGCTAAGTTCTCTAAAATACCAACCATGCTCTTAAGATTGAGTTGTATTTCCTTATTGTTGTCTTCGGTTTTTAACTTCAAAACACCTAGGACATCTGCGACACTAAAGTTTTCGTGAACGCCTAGTTTTTCTAGTATCCTCCAGCGTGACACAGACACTTTTGGTAGACCATACAGATCAGGTGGACATGATTTTACAGTATAACGTGCAACCTTGCCCACACTTACCAATACCTCGTCAATTGCAATAATAGGTTTTGAGAGTGTTAAGCTAAAATCGGAATAAAGATATCTCTGTAATTCGTCTTTTGACATATTTATTGTAAGACAATCTAATGCCTTGTACACTTCATCGATGATTTTCCGAGTGTCTCCTGTAAACCTTCCTTTGCCAGATTCGAATTCATCTCCAACTACATTTAATTGTTCCATCAACAAATCAATGGTCAAGTCTTTATTATCCTTCACACTCAAATCATTAAGTAGCTGAGGACTTATACTGTCTGTTTCATCTACTATATATTGTACAGATCCTACACAATGGCGGCAGTGCATTCGAAACAAAGTGCACGGATGACCAAGTACAAGGCTTTGTGAGATTTCATTAACGTGTTTTGAGCACTTTACAATCCCACTGCAGAAAACTTCATGCTCTAATGATTTTCCCTTCCACGTGAAAGTCCATTTTCTTGGTATGTGTAAAATGGGTAGAATGTTCAAATGCTGGAGCTGATCAACTATCTCTTGTGGGACTTTTGATTCCGCTAGATATGTCAATATAAATCGCAAGCGCTGTTTTGTGCATATAACACATTTCTTTGACAAAGTTTCTAAACTTCTGCACCTGTCAATAATAAGCTCACTAGGTAAGCTTAACGAATTCATTCCATATTCGGTTAGTATTACGTGAATCTTTGGACAATTCAAACTTTCGCATTTAGTGATGAACCTTTCGTCGGACTCAGAAAAAAGTTTCGAAAGTTTAGAATGCGGGTGAATCAGATCAAGAACACACCGCAATCTACCATTTGGCGCTGTTGGAATACACGGTAGAGTTCTCAAACATATTTTCATGTCTGCATCTGCCACCATAATTGCATGTGCTAGTAAATTGTTGCGGGTTATAAGTTTATCCGTCCAATACGTGTCACTGATATTGTGCAGAAAGTGAAGCAAAGCTTCGGGCATAGAAATAAAAGCGTTTTCGATAATGGATTTTCTGTCGTTGTTGTACCAGCGAATGTTTTTACAAACGTAATCTGGAACATCCACCACGGTCTTGTATTTATTAAAAGGCACGTGCATTAAAAAGTGCAAAAGATATTTGAACACTTGAGTCTCTGGGTGTTCCGTTAAAATCAAAATTTGATTGAATGGAAGGCAGTTCCCACGGTCACTGAATATCGGAATATGATGATCGACAATTTCTCTGTAGAAGCTATTCACTAAAGGTGTCACATCTGGTTTGCAATTACGAGGCCATAAACGGTATGCATCTTCTTGCGTTTGACAAAAATGTTGTGTCTTTTGAATCTGTCTCACTAATGCTTTAACCAATGGATATTGTAAAAGATATGTATTCCAAGTATCTGCTGCACTTCTGGATCCACCCTTTTTGTCGTCTTCATTCATAAGTACTAGTCTTTGCCTGTCATCGGTCACTATGAAACAACCATTGATATGGAAAGAAAATCCTGTAGTAATTGGTAACGGCAAGAAACAAAATATATGACCGGAGTTACAGTCTTCCACAGGTTTCTTTTCTAACGCTTGTGGAGTCAAATCATTTTCTGTTTTACACAGTGTTGCAACAGCAACAAGAGGAATAGCGTCAAATGTTTCTAAATGTGAAGGCCTATATTGTAATACCCATGTGATAAGCCACGTCGATTTTACATCAGACTTCGGCCAATTTACTTTAGGAAACAACGTCGCATTGTCAAAAAATGTCTGTCTGATAGTTATGCTATGATGCTCTTCAATGCAACTGCCGCGTTGTTGTTTATGTACAGATACCGCCTTTGCAAGAATGCCAGTTTGAAAACTTGTGCATTTCTCATCAGTTAATTTAATCGATTCCTTCCGTACCGTATACATTATTTTCATGTCATTGGCCGATACTGCATCAGCCGATATGTGGTAAAGTTTAATTGACGATACATTTTGACAAAATAGCAACAGTTGTTCGGCTGAATTCATAAACATCTTTAATAAACACAGGACTTCATTGTGTGAATACACTGTTTTACAAATTTCGCTCATGTCTGCTTGTTGTGCAGTTCGCAGTGGAAATCGAAACAATGTTCCTTGATAACGAGTAAACGGATCATTTAACACATTGCATCCGAACATATCTTGAAAAGGCTTAAATTGATCAGTGTGTCTTTTTACTAAAGTCCGCTTCGATAAAGGAATTCTTTTTCCTCTTGTGGTTTTCTTTGTTAGAGGGTCAATCAAATATTTTTCATGCGGATCAAATATCAACATATCAGCTCCAGAAATAAAACTGGGGATGTCAGTTATATTATAAACAGCATTGAATCCTAACCCAAATTTTCCAATTGTTGATAGGTCATCGACCTTTGCCGAATCATTAAACCTTTTGATATTCTGAAGGTCCTTTTCGGAAAACACTTTGTTGTTATAACACCACAATGCTGAACCCTGAAAATCGGCAAGGCTTTTACTAATTAATCTCTCCCTGGAATCTGAATGTTTACGTTCATCATACACAAAACATAGCTCTGTAGCACCCGCATCATCAGCATTTTGCAATAGTTCTTTTGGAACAGAAAGACCATCTGTATATCCATCACGAAGAAGTGATCGCAAACGTGTAGTAAAACTTTCACGTTGGCCCCAGTGATCAAAGTCCTGTGCATCTGCCAGGGAAAGACCAGTGACAGATTTCACGCCAAGTTTTTCTATTGTACTGAATGGTATTTGTTCGTGCACATAGTAAATACTTTCACCATCGACAACGTCATTAGAACATGCCGGATCATCTTCGTAAACACATTCTGACAATTTTGCAAATTTAATCGTGTGGTCAGAGTTTGAGTGAACAACCACTAAGATATTATCAGATGCCCAAGAAGAGTCAATGTCCGCTTCTGCTAATCGTTCAAGAATCATCTGCGCACATTTAAAGTCTTTCTTAGTTTCAGCTTGACTGAACTTTCTGCTTAAATATTTTGTCTGCATACATTGCAAAACGCTTACAAGAACGTTTTGATCCTGTCTTGAGTGACACCCTAACCACGTGAAAAAAGTATGCAATGACCCAAGCTCTGAAGGAAGGAAATACATGTATGGTTTTAATTCAATGTCATCCTCCACTTGTTTAACAATAACTTTTGCAGGATCTTGAAAATTGTCCGCTGTCCAAACTAGTGCATTTGAAACAATGGCTTCTCTGACCACAGGAGTTGATTGTAAAGACAAGGCTTGATAGATTGTTTTCAGAACTGTCAACAATTCAAACATCACGTCTGATGATATTGAACATTGCTGAATGCTTTTCAATTGAAGAATAATTTCTTTAGCAGAAGGGGGAATATTCCAACCAAAGAACGACGACAATTCGGTAGAACGAGTTTTTATTATTGGCATTGAGGAACATATAAGTGGCCAAAATTTGATTTCTTTCATATGTGTTGGACAACATACACGATTTTTAGTAGAAAACCACTTAAGAAGCTGCGGCAAACGATCATGCCATTCGCACTCTTCTGGAGTGCAGTATACAAAACATGACAGGCCTTTTATTTCATCGCCTAGACTTTTACCCAACATTAGTGTTTGCCGGAGTACACCTGGATTGTTTTCTATGTATTCTTGAAGAGCTTTAGCTTTATCATTTATTTTATCTTCGAATTGGACCACAGAGTCAATCGTTTTTGCAACGATGAAGATATTTTCGGGCATTATTGAATTATATCGTTTCATTCCGAGTTTGATTAATGCATCTCTGTGCGGTCGCAATGCGTCCTTTGCTGCCGGAAAAACATCTTCTCCATAGAACAAACGGCATAGAAATTCATCAAATGGATCAAATATTTCTGACGGCTTTACAAGTCGTCCGGTAGTGTCTCTAATGAATCGCATTTCGGAGACACAGTCTACCAGCGCAGTAAAACTTTCGATATTTTTGAGAAAGAATATCATTACATTTTTATTTTCTGTCTTCGACATGTCAAACTTTGGAACTGCCAGTTTAACTCTCATAAATATGTCTAACGTTAGTTTCTTGCAATTAAGTTGTTTAGCAACGGTCTCTTCATTTCCTTTAACTAGGACGCAATTCTCAGGAAATTCAATATTTTCCGGAAACTTGCCTTGTTCAGATTCTCTTACATAATGTGTGTGGCTATCAACGGCTACACAGTTTCCTAATCTTTTGATAGACCTAAACAACCGTAGTTTTTGCAATAAATAAACCAAATCGCCGTCGATTGGGCCAAACAGTGCTAACAAATCAAGGAGTCTAGATCTGTTTGACATCGTAGCATCTTTGTTAAACGCATGTATCCTTTGTTGGTCAATTGAACGTGCTTTCATTTGCAATAGCTTTTTAACATCTTCTATCGATGGACGCACAACAAATTTGTTTATCAAATCATGTGATAACCATCTTGGCAGCTGAGTTATTACTGTAATTTCAAGCAAACGCAAGCTTTGCTCAACGTCATCATCTATGCATGTGTACCTATTTCCAGTTCTTTCGTGCTTGAGAAGTAAATCCGAATTTTGCAAAGCGACAAGTTTTACCTGATATTTTGATTCAAATGACCCTGATAGAAGAACTGGAAAGATGGGAATATCTACGAAATTGCCGATTCCACGAGGCGATATCGAACTCCAAACAAGTCTGAGCCAGTCTAATGGCAGAATTGACCTCTCAGTCATAATCAAAGTAGGTCCCAACAGTGACTGAAGAGTTTGGAACAGCAATGTTTTCAGAAAACCGGCATCTAAATCTCGAATCGGGTAGTACTCTAAAGTTAAAATACAATACGTAAAATAATCACTGTGTTAGGTTGCTCGACGATAAAAAATAAAGAAACACTATAAAACAAGAGCTGTCTCCATCGGAAGACATATGCCCCAAAAAAACGCTTTTTCGAAACCTAAACGCAGATTTCGAAACCTAAACGTGGACCCTTAGTTCAAGTTAAAGGTAAAAGGGGTCAAAATTTGTGTGCGTATGGTAAGGCCTTGTCCATATACACATGCATACCAAATATGAAGGTTTCACCTTAATCGACATAGAAGTTATGAGCATTTTTCGAAACCAAAACGCTAAAGTGCGACGGACAGACAGACGGACGGACAGTGCGACTGCTATATGCCACCCTACCGGGGGCATAAACAATATAAGTTTTGATATAGGACAATAACAATCCAACATGCACAACTTCTTAACATAAGAAAAAAACCTCACATTTTCGAGGATTCAAGGGCCGTAACTCAGGAGTGTCTTAGTCAATTTGGCTGATTATCGAACTTGACTTAGATGTTATGACCTTACACATGTTCAAGTAGTGTGACGGAGATCCTATGACATGTGCATGAGTTATTGAGCGGAAATGAGAAAAAATCAATTTTTCGATGATTTAAGTGCCGTAACTCAGGAGTGCCTGGGTCAATTTGGCCTATTATCGAACTTGACCAAGATGTTATTGCCTTACACATTTTTATGAAGTGTGACAGAGATCCTATGATATTTGCTCGTGTCATTGAGCGGAAACGAGAAAAAAAAACAAATTTTACGATGATTCAAGGTCCGTAACTCAGGAGTGTCTAGGTGAATTTAGCCGATTATCAAACTTGACCTAGATGTTATTGCCTTACATATTTTCATGAAGTTTGGCGAAGATCTGATTACAATTGCTTGACTTATTAAGCAGAAACGAGAAAAAACACAATTTTTTGATGATTCAAGGGCGTAACTCAGGAGTGTCTGGGTCATATTGGCCGATCATAGAATTTTACCTAGATGTTATTGCCTTACACATTTTCAGAAAGTGTGGTGAAGATCCTATGACATTTGCTCGAGTTATTGAGCGGAAACCAGAAAAAAAACAATTTTACGATGATTCAAGTCCATTTGGCCGATTATCGAACTTGACCTAGATGTTATTGCCTTACATATGTAGTTTGGTGAAGATTTTTACAATAATTCAAGGGCCGTAACTCAAGAGTGTCTGGGTCAATTCGGCCGATTATTGAACTTGACCTAGATGTTATTGCCTTACACATTTTCAAAAAGTGTGGTGAAGATCCTATGACAATTGCTCGAGTTATTGAGCGGAAACCAGAAAAAAAATTACGATGATTCAAGGGCCGTAACTCAGGAGTGTCTAAGTCCATTTGGCCGATTATCAAACTTGACCTAGATGTTATTGCCTTACATATTTGCATGAAGTTTGTTGAAGATCTGATAACAATTGCTCGAGTTATTGAGCGGAAACAAGCAAAAAAAATTACAATAATTCAAGGGCCGTAACTCAAGAGTGTCTGCTGGGTCAAGTTGGCCGATTATAGAACTTGACCTAGATGTTATTGCCTTACATATGTTCACGAAGTTTGGCGTAGATCTGATGACAATTGCTTGACTTATTAAGCAGAAACGAGAAAAAACACATTTTTTCGATGATTCAAGGGCCGTAACTCAGGAGTGTCTGGGTCAAGTTGGCCGATTATTGAACGTGACCTAGATGTTATTGCCTTACACATTTTCATGAAGTTTGGTGAAGATCTGATGACAATTGCTTGATTTATTGAGCGGAAACTTAACCGGACGGACTAACTGATTAACTGACTGACTAACGGACAGTGCGATTTTAATTTGCCCCCATAACCTATGTTATACCAATTGCATTGTTTTTCTTGGAAACACATTTTCAGTGGGATTCAAACTTCAATGAAATGTAATCAATAGTGGGATGCGTATAACGGTATGCATTAAAAATGCATTCATTTATATTTTACAACTTATAATTATTTTGTTTATTTATGATATTATATTTATAAATGTATGTGCAGATCAAATTGGAAGAACTCTACAATTAATTGAAGATTTTTTCAAAGCATTAACCATCAATTTGTAGGTCGCGTGGTGTAATGGATAAGGTGTCTGCATAGCGACCGGGAGGTCATCGGTTCGATCCCCACTGTGGGAGCGTTCTCTAGATTTCCCCCCAAAGACACCAAATACTGGTTCTAGGCCCAGGGAATGGACTCGATAGCGTTTCAATAAGCCTGAGGCTTTCGATGCAATCGAGCTCAAATAAATAGGTTTAAACTTAACAATTTGTAGCCAAAACGAGAATATAGAAAATATGTTTTTCAAAAGTAAACTTTATAAATTAATTATCTGGAAAACCAATATGACATATTCAGAATTATTAAGGTTATTAAAACGTGGTATTTTCTGATACTTATTATATAAATATATATATATATATATATATAAACATATATATATATATATATATATATATATATATATATATATATATATATATATATATATATATATATATATATATATATATATATATATATATATATCTATCTATATATATATATATATATATATATATATATATAGTTTCAGATTGGGTAAAATGGTGGGTCAAACGTCCATTTTACCGCCGTATTGTTGGGTCTTTAGTCGATTGTCGGGTCCCAAAGTCGATTATCGGGCACTTGGACCCGACAGTTGAAGACCCACTTAATAAAAGGCTGCTTAACATCCTCATGACTATTTTTTAATTCAAATTTGCGTATGTAATTTTACTCGAATTGTCGGGCCTATATCTCCCATTCGCAAACTTTAGATCAAACTCCTCACGGCAGTTACTTCCCTTGGGCATCTTCTAGAATAAGGGAGGCCACTGAGCCCTTTTCGGAAAGTCGCATATCTCCCCTGAGTATTCTCCGGAATTGGAGGTTCTCAATCGCTGGCATTCGGTACCCCTCGCAGATTATCATAATACTTATCCGATGTTTGACGGAAAGGGCCGAGAATGTGCGATTGAATCGCTGGGTAGTATTGATTTCCAGTAACAATGGCGTCGAATGAGAAAGAAAACGATCGTTATCTGTCTGACATCGAAATTGACAAATTAAGTGTTGCACAATTGAAGGATTATTTACGATTTCATAATCATTATGTGTCAGGGAATAAGAATGAACTTGTCTTGAGGACAAAAGGCGTACAAAAGCTAGGATTAAATGATCGACAGCTGCACAGGAATGCGGAAGTAAATTATGAAAAAAGGAAAACAGAAAAACTTTTTACGCCACTCGGTGAAAAGCTGCCACATCCAGATGTATTAAAAACGTTGAGTAGTGACTTAATGGACTTTCCTACATTAATAGATAGTGACATCTACAATTATTTTGTGCTGAAAATGAACACACAAAAACAATTGAGATCAAAAAATTGTATTATGTTTACAGACATAAACACAGTATTTTGTACCATGACATAAGTGACAAATGGGAACATTGTTTTGTTAAATGCAAAGTATTACCATCACTACCGAGTGCAAATGTGAAAGAAAACCCAGATCACAGTGTGTGGCTCTGTCTGTCAAAGGTCACTGGACAGGTTCATTCAGCGGAATGTAATTGCACAGCCGGGTGAGTGTACACAGTTTTTCATATAAGTTCTTGCAATATTGAAACGAGGTTATAAATAATTTATCAAGAGACATGCCTCTGTTACAATCCTAGTTGCAATAATCCAACTCCCAGCTATATTTACCCTCTGGGTTGTGAGGTGTACGAATGTACTCATAAACCCTCAGAGCATTCAAGAAGAACTAGTAGTTACGATCCCCGAATCGGCATTATACCAATCATTTTCATAGATCTATATACTGGTCACAAGCTATTCTCGGGATGGACCAGTTTCTGGGAAATTTTCATCAAAATTTAGATGCTCGAGCAAAAAAAAAAGTGCAGTTTGAAAGTATGTCTAATTATTATGTTTATATATTTTCAGGAGCGGAGAAGCATGTATCCATATTGGTGCATTTATGTATGCCCTTTCTGATCTCACTGCTAAAAAGAAGGACGGCACTCTAAGATCAACCTCAAAAAAATGCGTGTGGGACAGATTTAATAATCCCCGGAAAAGAAAGCGAACGCCTAAAAAGTCTAGCGAATTTACATTTCGGAAACATACCTTTGAGTCAAAATTAGAGCCAGTCGAAAATAACACCAGAAAAGAACTTCTTGCGATTTCTGTAAATGAGAACAGTTTCCGTTCAAAACTCGAAAATATGCAACCCAACAGCTGGATGGCTTTTGAACTTTGTAGAAGAGAAGGAAGAGGTGAAATTACCAAAGTTTATAGAAATTGGATATAACTTTAGTGATAGCGTAGATCTGAATAGTGAAACTGTGAAGGATAAAATGTCGAAAATGATGGATATGCTACAAATGGATGAACTTGAATGCCAAAGTATTGAAAAATTAACCAGAGGTCAGGGAAAGAACGTACTTTGGGAAGATGAAAGAAAATTACGTGTAACTGCATCCAATTTTGGTGAAGTAATTTTACTGAAACAAGAGACTGAAAGATTTAAAAGAAATTGAGTGCAATCTTTAAAGAATAGTAACAAATATGAATTTAAGATCACAATTGTGAATTTCTCGCAAGCTTACCCTTGCTCCTAGAATATGTTTTTATAATTTTGATGTCTCACTTTTCTCTAGAGATTAACCCTTTACTTCTTAAATATGTATTTTCAAGCTTTTGTAGTTCCTTAAAAAGTTAAATGTAATAAAGTACCTTTATTACTAAATTTAAGTTTTAAAGGCTTCATTTCCAACCCTTAAATACTGATGAGCAGCAAACAGTATAAAACCTGAACAGACTGCGAGTTACTAGCATGCTGTTCTGGTTTTATGCTGTTTTCACTGTGCTTCCAAGTGGAATAGGGTTAAATAACAAAAGTTAACGCCAGATCAGAAAATAATTTAAGTAACAACAGTACAGGACATCATTGAGGTCCCTCCTTTTTTATGTTTCAATAGTCATTTAGCTCTACAAAGCATATAAATATTGTACATAAAAGTGTATGAATGTATAAATATTTATCAACTGTTCATATTATGAATTTTACAGTAGTACATGTAGAATGCTTTTCAACGATTTGTGTACGGTTCATTAATACCATCACAACGTGATTGTCAATTGTTATTCCGCTAAATTGATTTGCTCTTAAAATGATAAATCATAAAAAGAACTTTTGCTATGTTATTATCCATCACTTATTACCTTACCTGTGTTTGGAGAAAAACCGAAGGGTTTACGATAATAATCTGTTTCAAAATGTTAAAATGATATGAAATTAATGAGTGGCAAGCATGAACCAAATTAAGAAAATCAACACAGAGGTATCAACAGCTGCATCTTATTAAAAATCTGTGCACAATGCTTTTTGTCCAAGTATAGATCATTTCAGAACCCCATTGAGTTAATAGACACCTTGGAAGCTTTGCTGGTATGACTTCTGCTTTACATCTGACAAGTACTCTGCAGGTGTTGCTACTTGTATCAGAAATCTTGGTTTTAAACAAGAGCTGTCACCATAGGATGACTTATGCCCCCTATATACGCTTGATAGAAGTTATGAGCATTTTCCCAAACCTAAATGCATATTTCGAAACCTAAACACGGACCCTAAGTTTAAGGTCAAGGTCACAGGGGTCAAAGTTTGTGTGCATATGGAAAGGCCTTGACCATATACACATGCATGCCAAATATGAAAATGCTATCTGAAGCGACATAGAAGTTATGAGCATTTTTCGAAACCTAAACGCAAAGTGTGACGGACAGACCGACAGACAGTCCGATCACTATAGCGACATAGAAGTTATGAGCTTTTTTCGAAACCTAAATGCATATTCGAAACCTAAACGCGGACCCTTAGTTTAAGATCAAGGTCACAGGGGTCAAAATTTGTGTGCGTATGGAAAAGCTTTGTCCATATACACATGCATGCCAAATATGAAATTGCTATCCAAAGCGACATAGCAGTTATGAGGATTTTTCGAAACCTAAACGCAAAGTGTGACGGACGGACAGACCGACAGACAGTCTGATCACTATATGCCCTCCTTCGGGGGCATAAAAATTCTTGACGGGTTTATTGCTCCCAATTATAAATTAACTGTTGATTAAGTCTTCAGTAGCAGTACTAAACCTTAAAGACAAACATTTACTT
Organism: Dreissena polymorpha; assembly: GCF_020536995.1. Taxonomy (NCBI): domain Eukaryota; kingdom Metazoa; phylum Mollusca; class Bivalvia; order Myida; family Dreissenidae; genus Dreissena; species Dreissena polymorpha. Next base: position 91,186,689 of record NC_068361.1, on the reverse strand, counting down.
AGGTATACAAAAGAAATCTGTGTTTTCAACGCTCTGTGTCAATTAATGTATGTAAACTTGAATCCAGTACAATATTTATCAGAATTTCAGTCTTATAATTTGTTTGGTCTTACAAAACTGCTTTCAAGCAAGAAAACATGTATAAATATATTGGCACAAACACACAAACGCAGAAACACAATTTTCTTTTTTTGCCTGAAAATGTTTGTATGGAATATGAGACAAGAAAATAATAATCAGTAACAATTTTATTTTCACAAATGAAAGCTGACTGTAAAATGTGAAATTAAGTATTATTCACATAATTACATAGTATATTACTTATACATACATGCAATGGTCAAACACTTCTAGTTAAATTGTATACTGAATTTCTCACAAAGTTCACTTGTTCAGCTTCTTATCAAACTTAATTTGTACTAGTTTTAAGGAGCCACTTTTCCAGTTTATATTAGCATGACTATTTTCAGTTTATAAACACACTTTATTTTCCGGGGACAGGTTTTTCGTGCTAACCCTGCTTTCATTCCAACACTGACCTCATCAAATAAACACTCAAAAGTTCCAGCAGTTGGGATACCAGTGTAGAACAACACCTTATCGTCATCATCCCTTATATCCTCAAAGGTGAAGCTAGGCCGATCCACTTGTATCCCAACTGTCGACGTTTCAGTAGAAGTCTGGGTTGATATACTTCTGGGAACTCTCGTATCGTCGGTTTGAGTAACCACAGAAATCAGCTCCGGTTGCACTTGTTCACACTGATGACGGATTATGGCGGGTACTGGTGTAAACCTTCCATAGTCATGGAGCTGAAATAAATAAATACATTTTTACAAGCAAAGTAAATGCAGTTTGAAGTAAAGATTATAGGTCTTTCTGTATTTTACTAAGGCATCACCAAACTGATAACTTCTTCAGTTTTTTTCTTTAAAAATGGGAAGAGCATGAAAAACAACTATCTATTTATACTGCCAAGTGCCCTTTCGAGCATGGTAGGCAGACATGGACATTATCGAGTCGGTTTCCTGGGAAGAACCAGTACTTGGTGTCCATGGAGGAGATAATTAGAATGCTTCCCAAGTAAGGAGTGAACCCACTAACACCCGATCGCTAGGCGGATATCTCATCCACTACAACACCGCGACCTTGAACTACAAATATTTTTTTATGTCCCCCACTATAGAAGTGGGGGACATATTGTTTTTGCCCTGTCTGTTGGTTGGTCTGTTGGTTGGTTGGTTTGCGCCAACTTAAACATTTTGCAATAACTTTTGCTATATTGAATATAGCAACTTGATATTTGGCATGCATGAGTATCTCATGGAGCTGCACATTTTGAGTGGTGAAAGGTCAGAGGTCAAATATATGTGGCCTAAATTGCTCATTTTATGAATACTTTTGCAATATTGAAGATAGCAACTCGATATTTGGCATGCATGTGTATCTCATGGAGCTGCACATTTTGAGTGGTGAAAGGTCAAAGTCAAGGTCATCCTTCAAGGTCAGAGGTAAAACATATTTGTCCCAAATCGCTTATTTTATTAATACTTTTGAAATATTGAAGATAGCAACTTGATATTTGGCATGCATGTGTATCTCATGGAGCTGCACAATTTGAGTGGTGAAAGGTCAAGGTCATCCTTCAAGGTCAGAGGTCAAATATATGTGGCCCAAATCGCTTATTTTATGAATACACTTGCAATATTAAAGATAGCAACTTGATATTTGGCATGCACGTGTATCTCATGGAGCTGCACATTTTGAGTGGTGAAAGGTCAAGGTCATCCTTAAAGGTCAAATATATGGGTCAAAATTGCTCATGTAATGTCACTTCTGCAATATTGAAGCTAGCAATTTTATATTTGAAATGCATGTGTATCTCATGGAGCTGCACATTTTGAGTGGTGAAGGGTCAAGGTCATCCTTCAAGGTCAAACATTATTTAGGGGGACATTGTGTTTCACAAACGCATCTTGTTTCAAATTATCTTTATTCAACAACATTTTGTATAACGATAAAACAACTCACTCTTAGAGATACGTCTAGTAGTGATGCACTGCTTTCAACCAACAAACCATCTGCCTCGTTCTCGAAACTCAAGTCTGGTGAACGGTTATCTGACATTTCCTCAGTTTCTGGTGTGGAATTCGTCTCATCTGCTTCAGGGCCATTTTCCAGAGTCTGTAAGGTAAACAAATAAAATTAAATCAGCACATCAAAGACCTAGAAATACACATACTTTTTCAAACTAACATGAAAGAATGATGTTCAGATACGTAATATTTATGCTTCTGTATCATGTTGTAAACACCGTCAGATTCTATACCGATAGAGTAACTGACCCATGTTCATTCTTGAAACCTCGTATAGCCTAGTGGCAACATATCCGCTTCAAAATATCAGATACCATTGGTTCGATCCTCGGCTGTGAGCTACATAAAATAAATCATGAACTGTGCCATGGGTATGTCTGCCATTATCCCATGCTTGATTGTACCACAAGGAATCACTGATTTGAATAGTAAGCTCGATTTAATAATCCATCGGAATCGTTTTAAGGTGATAATCTGATTACACGCAGTGCGCAATCTGATTATGTGATGACTTAAATTAGTATAAGTATTAATATGATTTAATAAGAATAGTATATGTGCCTTTTATACACGCGTTCAATGCCATAATACCGGTAAAATCATAAGTTGATTTAGATATCAGTACATTAAATAAATGTCTATATATTATAATCATACAATACGCAATTTTACAATGCCGAAGTAATGTTATTTACTGAAATAAGATCTATTTTCGCATGACACTGGCTGTATAGCAAGTAGTCTTATATAAATAAGAGCAACATTACTTCAAGCACGTACACTTAACAAAAAGAGTTCTCCGTTTAAAAATGATGGTATTAAGGTGTTACTAAATATAAAATACCCAACAGCGGGCGAGCGTTTAATGCACTTTGCGCTTGATGAATAATGTTATACAATTATTATGGGCAAATTTATAATTTCAAAACATTATTAGTTGTTGATGTTATTCGCGTTCAATAAATACATCAGTTCTTCTTATCAACCTGATGCCTGTTGCCTGCTACAGTTTCTTATCATAATTGTATAAACTACAATACACCATCAGCGGCCGAGAGCAGAATACCGGCCGCTAAATAAATTGTGACTTGCATCAAATCTCAGGTCAAATTTCGATTGTTTTACAATAAAATACTAATATTTTATAATGTCAAGCACGTGCACTTAATAAAATACGATATGTCTTTATTTATTGTAGAATTTTGCAAAAGTAAAGCGCTTTATATATAGCAATGTTTTATTATTTCTTTCTAGTTACGTAAATAAACAAAACATAATTATGTATATAACATTTAATATTTGTACATAATTTATAAAAATAAATACAATGAAACGTGATGTTTGTGAAGTGCGCGTGACATTGAACTTCGAGTTAAGCGAAAGATGCGAATTAAATTACACATAATTAAAAACTGATACTATTCTGTCAGCATGTTTTATACTCCATCGCGCCAATAAATTCATCAAATTGTGTATACAAGCAAAACGATGGAAATTATGACAGAAACCCAGCTTTTCAAATAAAATGACCCTTAACATAACGCTAGCAGACCCGAATGAATATACTTTATTTGAGTCGTGTTCTGAGAAAACTGTGCATAATGCATGTGCTTAAAGTGTCGTCCCAGATTAGCCTGTACAATCCGCACGAATTATCAGGGACGGCACTTTCCGCTTTTATGACATTTTTCGTTTAAATGAAGTGTCTTTTTAGCAAAAATCCAATTTAGGGTCGACACTTTACGCACATGCATTATGCCCATTATTCCCAGAACGCGACTCATTTAATCCAATCAGGTAAATAACAAATACAATAATAAAACAGGGGAAGTCTACACTGTGTATTAGCAACCTGCTGTGGTGAATATATCTTATCAGCTAAATACACAGGCACCTGGCTACTGTACTGGAAAAATTGGATTGACTGCCAAAATAATTGATTTCATTTATGGCTAAATTGTTGTGTACATGTAAAATTAAAAACGAGGATGTATCCACATCACCGTTGCACATTGTTATTAATTTCACAGTTATCTGTTCTTTATTAGAGATAGCCTAATTAAAGACGGCGCTAATAAAATGTGAAGGTGGATATAAAGAAATAAGGTCAATTTCCGCACTGACAGTATAGCAAGTAGTCTTATATAACATATTAAAAATATTCCATGGTTAAAAATGCACGATGTTATATAGTAAAAGAGTGTGTTTGAGTAATCAATAGGATATTTTGTATTGGCTATATTGTTTCACTCGTAAAGAAAATACCAAAATCGACGTGCGAAACGTAAAAATTTATATCTGAAATAATATTGTTAAGGGCGTTAAGCTAGTTAAAAATAATCACGATTATTTACTATGTATAAATTAGATAAAACGTTAAGATGTAAATTCTTATCATAAATATAAAATGCACATAATATTATAATATTCATTCATATTTCATTATTTCAGGTAAAAGTACAAACATATTGTTTTAAATCCTATGTAATCAGCACTTTATGTTGGATTTCAACAATGCTTAATTAATTATCGGGTGTAGCAGCGGTGTACATTACCCATATGATATAACGCAAAGGTAACGGTCAAGCGACTTCCCACATTTATATGACATGTTTTATTATCGTTATCAGGTATCTGTTATGTGTCAACGGATTAACGGACATTGGTTGATTACCCGATAATATGCAAGTATCAAATGATTTAGATTCATAAGTTATGGGAAAACATTATATGCCTGACCTGAAAAATGTAAGTCATAACAAATAATTATATTATAAGTTCACTTACCAGAATCACAACCTAAGTGTTGCCATCGCTCGCAGGCATCGCAAGAAACAGCACGTTGCCTCTGCCCAACTGTCTTTCCACAATGTATGCACTTTACCACTTCTGCCATTGCAGAAACACAAAACTCACTTACTCTCACAGTAAAATTATTGTATCCTACATTTAAGAAGCACAAATGTTTGAAATATTTATATAAATTAGTTCAATTTATGATTCACTGTGTGTGTTTCAGAGTTTATTTACAGGTCCTACTGGCCTCTTCACGAGGTTATGGTAGCCCGACCTGCCCCTGTGACCTCTCAGGGGAAAAAGATTAATTTAGAGCCAAAGTAGGTCAAATTTACCCCGGCTTCCCGGGTATTCGCCAAATAATTTAATTTTAAAGAGAGTTTCGTGCACGTTGGCCAATGAGACCTTAATGTGTTATTTACCGTAAGGTGGTGATGAGGTGCGGATCCCGCCGAGTGTCCCGCACACTACTTATGTACAAGACACTCAACGCGACCCACATACCAACACCACTCGGTAAGTAAGACCCGGAATACACACACATAACGCTCTCACAACCCCCCACTCATAACGGGTGATGTGTATGAGAGTGCCACGCCCATGTGTTCCGGGTCCCTTGATGTTGATCTGTGTATGGTTGTGTATAGTATGTGGTATGTGATTGTTGTGCATTTGTCTGGAGCGGAAGAGGAGATGTCTGTCGGTTATTTACGGTCGTCGGTCAGTCGTGAAGGGCTGTATATCGTTGCAGTTCCCAGATCGCAGAACACGCCGCCCCCGCACAAGCGCACCCACGCCGAGCGAGCCCGAGCCCCCCCCCCCCCCCCCCGCGCCCGCATACGGCCCCGGCCCTAGCACCCAACCGCTGAAGACCCTCGAGACAAGCACCCTCATCCACCCTCTCGCTGCGCGCGACAACAGATCAGTCAAGAACCAACCATGGAGCCCCCCAAAGCCCCACCCGGAGTCACCATCGTTCTTTCCCACCCACCTGCCAAACATCCAGACCATGTATCAAGCTGGGATGTATTTATTTTGTAGTTATGTTATATTTGCTATTATAATTGGATAGGTAAAGTAAATAAATGATCTCAAAATGCCGTTGTTATATCATATGATTTATTTATGTTTTATATTAATTTGTAAAACTCATAGTATTATAGTTTATGTCCCGTATTCTAGCTTTCATTTACCCAAGTGTGGTTATTGTGCTCTCCGCCCCATGAGAGGTGTTAGTGGGGGTTCGAGCAGGATACAGGAAACGCCCCGATTCCAGAGGCGCCCCTGGTTCTTTTAAGTGCCCGGTGTATAGCACCGATACACTGCACCCCCGTTTAACGTCTCTCGCGGAGGACATATTAGTACATAGTGTTAGTATCGGTACTTATATACATGTGTAGTTCTGCTGTCTTGTGTCATATCTTACGGTAACGTGGGCTCTCTCTGTTGCTATTTGGTATATAGTTTGAATGTTATTGCGAAGGGCAGGCTAGTTTTTGAAAGATCATGTATTTGATGATAGAAGAAAGGGACTATGTTTGTTTGATTGGGCCGATGACTAGTTCGTTGGGGGTAGAAAATTTCTTTGTAAATTCTTTCTTATTGCTGTGTTAAGTGTCTTGTGAGACTGTGGTGTTGTAAGGGCCAGACTAGTTTTGATAGGTCATTTATTTGATGAAAGAAGAGAGGGCTGAGTTTGAGATGATAGTAAATTTGGTATTAGGGAGAGCGCACACGTTAGTGTTTCTGGTTATAAAAGCAAAGACAGCATTCCTATGTGTTTTTGTAATATGCCAGGTTAGTATCGTGGTCTGGTCTGGGGCATATGATTCACTGAAAACTGCCCGCTTTATATACAGACAGCCCTCTTAAATGATCAGTCGCCAAATACGCAATCGCTCCGCCCACTAAGTTGTGTTTTCATAAAACGCTTATTCCATTACTCCGTAAGTCTTTGTTTGTCGGACCATGTGGCCGCAATAAACGAAATCTGATTGATTATTACGTGAGTTTGATTGACAGCTGGCGAGTGGTCAATTACTTTAAAAAGAGCATTGTTGTCTGGTTAAGCTTGTTAATAACCTTATGTAGTCTTTTATCACGCCAAACTGTGATACCATATGTCTTACTCATAAATCTGTGTCCAGACAATCAAAGCATGTCGGCATAATTAATTTTCATCAACTCACACTTTTACAAAACATAACTAACACAAAAGCATTCAATTATTCTTCTATATTTAAACCAAACTATCATACAATATGTCTGATTAAAAAATCTTTGAACAGAAAATGAAAGCATGCCGTCAAATTAAACGTCGTTTAACATTTCACGCTTGTTCAGATTTCAGGGGCGAATTGTCTTGGGGTGAGATTTCTTTGGGGCGAGTTGTCTGATTCCCATTCCGAATGGACTTTGAAAGAAACGAACGACAACTTTGTAAGAAAACCCGCCAATGGGGCTCGCGACCAATCGGATGGATGCTATGCCTGCTGGGATAGCCATGCTCTTTTTCGACGCGGACAGTGGACCCGACATGACCGACTTAACGGACTCGACGTGACGGACTCGACCTAATCAATTTTCTTTATTCTTAGACTTAAGTCTAAGAATTGTTTGGTGAATACGGGCCTAGCAGATTCTTTTGTGCACGAGGTAATATACTGTATTGCATTGTATTTGCCCCCAGGCCGTATTTATTGCTGTTTACCCATTGATATTGGTGGTGATAATCTTTAGTTTAAGTTTATTTATATGTTTAGTTTAAAATTATTCTGCAAATTACTGAATTTAAACTGAGAGATTGGTTCAGGGACATTGTATTTGTGGGTCATTCTTCCCCAACCTCTGAATGAAGTGGGTCACTTGAAGTTGGCCGGTACTGTTAACAAGTTGTATGAAAGCTGGTTAATGTTCTATGCAATATTTTTATTATTTTCTACACTGGATCTGGTTTACTTATATATTTGAAGGTTAAACAAAAATTGAGGCAAAAATTTACCGGCTGAGGGGAAAAAAATTCCAGTGGAAAAGACCATTTTTCGACGGGTCACAAAGGAGATAAAACCTGTCCTTGATTACATGATATAAAATAAACAGATTGCATTCTTATGTTTATCTTTTAAAGTATATTTTAATAAGCATAATTGTGAAAGTGGACAACCTGTTTTCGCTGTGGGCAAGTAGATGTTCATAGTGACTTGCCCCCAGTGCAAGTGGAAGAAAAGTTCTTAAGAAAATCCCTGGAGATTGCACTGTGGCTCATGCATTATTTAAGATTCCTCTTTGTATCAAAATCTACCAAGGAATGTGAAGGTTTTCCTTGTATGTATAAACAGATGCGGTCAAAAAGAAGAAAAGACGAAAGAACCAATCCAGACTTGGTGGCAGAGGAAAGTATAAAAAAGAATGCAGATCTTGGTGGATTTTGTGTGGATACAATTCCACCTAAAGGTATTTCTTGTTGACAGATAGCCTTGACCTTAAGTCATTTAAAGAAGTTTATTAATTTCAATTTCAGCTGGCACTATATGTATTTGCCTGTATATGTTTAAAGAAATAAAAAGGGCAAACAAACAATTAAACCTGGGATACAGCCTTAGCCTCTCAAAAGGGGAAAAATACCATGTGACCAGCACTTTTGGGGAGAAATTGCAATAAATCGTCATAAACTAAAGGTTAATTACATGTTATAACCATTATTTGCTCCATTTAAAAGCTGAATCTTTTTATATGGCTTTCCCCTACCACAAGTGATTGGGGCTAAATGTATACTGGAATCACTGTGTCTGTCTGTCCCACATGGGTTTATGAATGGAATCAAACATTTCAAATGCTTAACTGTTCCCTAGAATTGTTCATGTGAAATGCCTTGTATTATTTTTAAACCGATTTTTTTCTCAACTTTCCCTCTGTGTCCTTTATAAAGGACTAAGTTGAATATTTCTTTGCAAAAATGTACAGGAAAATTTTAATGGAATATGGATTGTTGTAGCTTTCTTTAAAGACTTTATGATAATCATATTGAAGCAGTAACATTCAGCCATATGTATCCATACGGCTATAAACTAATACCAAGCTTCCCCTTCCAACACTAAAACTTGTTTTACATCTTAAATAGTTTAATCCAGAGAAAGCTATTGGAAAAAAGCTAAATTAATTTGAAATATTTCAAAATGAACTTAAGCACTGTAGCTTGGACATTTGTCAGGCCTTTTTCTGCCTATCTCACAGGTACGATAGTCGGACCCATTCCCAATGCCAAATATGGATGTTTTTTTCGCAATTATCTAAACAAAAATTCCCAATTTCCAACCGAAATAATGGAGCCGAAAAATGCGTTTCTCAGTAGATACTGTGTTTTAAATAATTTGGGCACCGTGTTTTAACATGCCAATGCGTAAAATGTCATAGTATCGAGCGTTCCATAATGCAATTTTGGGATCTTGAGACTTCAGACAAACAATGACGGACGCTTGTGTCTATGCATTTCTTAAGACACATTTACGGTCATTTTCGGTCAGAATTAGCTTTTAAATATTGAAGTGCTGGATTATTCAGAATTATCAGGTATGTATACAACAATTGATAACAATGTGTACGCATTAATTACTGTAAATTGTTTGAGAATCGTTATCAATGGCCTGAGGTAAATAAATGTGGACTAGTTTAACTTGCAACGTTACTGTGGTTCGGAAGAGTAAGTTAAGGTAAAAAAATACAGAAATCTGACGCAGTTTAAAAAAATGTCGCATAATTCTAAGTATTATTGAAGTAAAATACAAAAAAATGACCTGAAAGACACACAAAAACTGAATGTTTTGTGGGGAAATACTACCGCCAATCAGTCTACTCAACGGTTAACCAAGAATATGACTCATTTTCCACTGCCAGATTCAGAGTCACTACCCTTTGCAGCTTCTTAACATTTCAATACTATACATTTATGATGTTTAGCTATACTTTTGTGTTTCAAATAATGGTTGCCTTCAGACATTTGGCAACTTGAATTTTGAATAACAATATGTTGGATGCAGGTCGTTCGACTGAATGTTCATAAAAAATACTTAATGACATATCAAGCTATGTATATCATTTGAACTTCAAACGTAACAAAGACTGTGTTTTATTATCATACTCATACTTACGTTAGCAGTGGACAATGACTGTTGCTGCAGCTGCTTGTTGCATGGTAAAAAAAGAGTTTAATACTTAAATAGCATTTTTAGGCAATACCTATGTATGAAAACATTTCATAAAATAAGAAAAAAAAAGAAAAATAATTTCCCAAACAATGCTTTTGTCCATGAAAATTCTTCCCAATTCGGAAGAAACCGGGACTGGTAAAATCCCAATTTTTCCAGGTACTTTTTCCCAGAATAGACAGAAAAAGGCCTGTTTGTAAATTCTATAATATAACCCAATTTATCCAAGCTTAAGGTTGTAAGATTTTTACTCGGTGGTAGTTTTTTATTAGTTCGATGTTTTCGGAGAAAACCCCCGAGGTTTTGTCATAGCCAGCTCGTCGTGTTGTGTCATGCTAAAACCTTGACATTTTACTCTACAATGAAAGTGCTTCCACCTACAACTTTGAAACTTCATATGTAGATGCACCTTGATGAGTTCTACCAGGGCTTGACACTAACTTTTTTACGTACTGACCCAAAGGACCACCAGCTTTCAGAATTTACTGGTCCTCCAAGATTCAAGTGGTCCGACAATGTTATTTGACATAAAGTTCAGCTTACTTTCCGGACTATTCACAATGTATTGTGCATTTATAAAAAGAAAACTACTATCTTCTAAACTATCTCTTATCCTTTTCATATTTTCTCTGTACTTCAAGCTTCTCTTCATTAGTTTAAGGTTTTTAGGCAGAGGTTCAACCACCCTTGGAATGAAATTCCACATTGCGAAAACTTGAAAATCTTGAAAATACATACGCTTACTCTCCTGCGATATCAAAACATTATTCGGCGCACTCCATTGTAAATTTGCACGGTCAGGGTTCGACATAAACTTTTTTACAGCCAGACCATCGGACCAGCTCCTCTTAAAATGTACTAGCCCGAATCTGATGTCTACTAGACCATTAATGACATAGCAAATAAACAGAATTGTGTTGTGTAACTGTTTAATCAGGTTTCATCAGAAAATTAATAGTGAACACAAGAAAGTTATTTGATGCACAGAGTAAAAAATAATATAAAACTATTTAACAACATAAATTGTTTGTTATAATTTCACTGTTTATCACCAGTTAAACAAATGATGTCTGTACAGCAGGTGACATTTATTAAACGTTATCAAATTCTAGCCTCCTTGACCGCTGTGCTCCATGCTACCACAGCTCCAAGGCCCTCTTCCATCATAATCTGTGTCAGTTTTACCGTCTGATTCTTCTTTATTAACTTATTTGTCGGACGAAAATCCAACCTTGAACAAAGCCATTCTTTAAATTACATTCTCTCGTCTGCTACGCGGTCACCAAAATGTTTACATCGACGATAGCGATTTTGGATAGAAGTCGTAAAAACATGATGTAAAGTTCTATGACACTGTAGAAAATCATTAACTCTTTCAGTGCTGAAAGGAATTTTGAAGGTCTTTACAAACAGTTTGGATCCAGATGAGACGCCACAGAACGTGGCGTCTCATCTGGATCCAAACTGTTTGCTATTCTGATAGTATTCTTTGAAAAAAATTGAAAATGCTAATTTTAAAAATTCAGCAGACAACATTTTAGCAGACTACAAATTTCCCAGCATGCAAAGGGTTAATATTCATGACAACCAATGGAAACAAGCTATTTCTGCGGGAAGCTCTCCTTCGCGTCTATAAATAGCGATGAATCATGTGAATGCTCCGCGTTTATTTATATACGCTAGTTTTGTTCTGATGTAAATAATGGATACAATTGTTATTTTACACATCAAGAGAAAAAGGTTTTCGGTTAGTTATAGTTATATGAATCAGTATAGATTTTGTATGTACGACCAGTCGGACAAGCTAGCCCACAGTTTTACTAGCCCGACCACCGATCTTACTAGACAATGTCTGTCGGACGTGCCTTAGTGTCGAACCCTGACGGTAAACAAAGTAAATTCTGATGGTACTAAGATCGATACAATGCTAATTATTGCTGCTTTTTCAAAATAATAAAACACCATTTTGTTCATTTCTCAATCCAAACGCTTCGAATTTTATGTTTATTTGTGTATTGATCATTGCGAAGTCTGGAGACATTTGCGGGAGACAATTGCGAAACGCAAATCAATTTTTTGATCCGACAACAGGGTTTTGTCATCCGGGCTTCTAGACAAAATTGAATTTCCAATATATTGCTATTTTTATGCCCCCCCCTTCGAAGAAGAGGGGGTATATTGCTTTGCACATGTCGGTCAGTCTGTCGGTCCGTACACCAGGTGGTTTCCGGATGATAACTCAACGCTTGGGCCTAGGATCATGAAACTTCATAGGTACATTGATCATGACTCGCAGATGACCCCTATTGATTTTTAGGTCAAAGGTCAAGGTCATGGTGACCTGAAATAGTAAAATGGTTTCCGGATGATCACTCAAGAACGCTTAGGCCTAGGATCATGAAACTTTATAGGTAGATTGATCATGACTTGCAGATGACCCCTAATGATTTTCAGGTCAGTAGGTCAAGGTCACGGTGACCCAAAATAGTAAAATGGTTTCCGGATGATAACTCGAGAACGCGCAGGCCTAGGATCATGAAACTTGATAGGTAGATTGCTCATGACTCGCAGATGACCCCTTTTGATTTGCAGGTCACTAGGTCAAAGGTCAAGGTCGGGGTGACCCTAAATAGTAAAATGGTTTCCGGATGATAACTCAAGAACGCTTATGGCTAGAATCATGAAACTTCATAGGTACATTGATCATGACTGGCAGATGACCCCTATTGATATTCAGGTCACTAGGTCAAAGGCCAAGGTCACAGTGTCAAAAACATATTCACACAATGCTAGGTTGGCGCTAAGGAAAAAAAACTTAGTCGCCAAACCTAGGGGGGTCCGGGGGCATGCCCCACCTGAAAATGTCCTGAGCAAAATTAAGACTATTTTTGTCTGAAATTAGCCCTTTTTTTGCTTGAAAAATTTTCTTCGCTGGTGAGCCACTTGCTGACATTTTGCAGGAGATTTTTTTGTTTACACAGACACCGGTGGCGTAGTGATAATGATACATTACCACCCAGGGATCATATTTTTTTCGGTTTTGTCGGTCCTAGACCGATTGGGGTCATGAAAGACTGATTGAAAATCCCTAACAGTCGGTCCGATTCTGTTTGCTATTAAAATTCCCATGTCATGAAATCGATTACACAGTGGACATGCTAACACACCCTAATGACATTCTTATCTCGATTATGTGTGATAAACCATTCACTGCAGTCTCTAAACCGGTCAGGACCGGTTTATTGCACGTTAGACCAAGAATCAAAAACTTGTGAACAGCGGATTAAAGACGCACCCGAAAAGACGCGTCTGAATGCACGCGCTGTAACTAAACCAAACATGCCGATACATTTTCCACCAGCGTAATAATCCGGTAATAAAATTATGAATGAAAGTCGCGGATCTGATCGACAGAACAGCCGAAAGTTATTTTTATGGGCGGAACTTCACATAAAATAGTGCACAAGAAAAATAAAATACATTGAATAAATCTTTAGTAAAACCGTGTTAGAATCGAAATAATTCTTGTACTTCGTTGTTGAATAACTCACGGCCGGAAAATTAGATTCGTGGTTTCAAATGCTTTGCTCTGGTGATTAAATCCCTGCGCATCTAAACTATCGGACGTGGGTTATTTGACAACAAATTATTTCTTAATTATTTGGTTTGTTGTTGTCAGTAGCCAACCTACGCACATACATTTGTTTGGTTCAGTGCATGTTTGTAAGATATTATTGTGTCGACAACAATTTAAAACATGGGTATAGACTTTCACAGATTAATAATATTGACAACGATGAAAAAAGTCTGATAAAACAGCACACGAAACAACAATGAAATACCAAATGATAAAACCATTTGAGAAAACTCGTTCCGTTTAAAAAAATGCCTATGGGAATTGTACTTGTACATGTATTTTACCACCTTATTTAATATATTTTAACGTAATTTGTCATGATTTCGGACACACATTTTCGGATACTTTTATATCCGGACCGATTGATGTTGCGGGAAAATATGATCCCTGTTACCACCGTAAAACAGTTTTCGGTACATGTGGTATTTAGGTTAGAAACCACAGCCCTCCCGTCTCGGTAGTAATTATACAACATTTAATGTAATCCAAACACTACTTTTTTTCATTTTTTTTTGTTTTTGAAGAAATGCGTGAGAAATTACTTAGTCAGCATGAGACCGTCATTCCATGTCAAAAACCGTGAGACTCACGGCGAAACCGTGAGACTTGACAGGTAGATGTTTCCGATTCTGCATTCAGGTCTGCGCTATTTTAGACGTCTTCGGATTGCGAACCTAACATTTGGTAATTTCCTTAGCTTATTCTGTCCGCTTTCTTTTCTAAAGAATTGTGTTAATTTATGTTGCTTTGACTTTCCATTTTCGTTCACAGCATCCATTTTTCCCAGAATCTGCAACTCGCTTTCGAAATCGGTCTTTCATGTCGCATAGCTACCGTAAAGGGAAGTTACTCATATCTACTTTTTTAGCCAATCAAAATCGTTGTTTCTTTTGAAATTAGTTTTAAGTGGCTATGTCAATGCCATAACTCTGCCCATCTGATTAAATGACAATTCCGTACTGGTCGATTCGATGACGTTGAATCGTAACATCTAGAGCATAGGCCATTACACGGCACGCTTCAGTGATTATCATGTAAATCTCCAAGTAACCCAAATACTCGAAAAGTCTGGTCGCAGTGTAAAGCATGACCACTTAAGACATTAGCCATGTGGATTATTGACCTAGGCCGTCGTCATTATCCCCTGGGGCCTTTCCGGTAAGGGTAATGATTGTGTAATCTTAGCGATGTTTTTGGCGTTTTATACGGTCTGAAAACAGGCATTTAGAGTGTGCATTTGTAAAGCATAGGGTCTTTTTTTCAATCGCCAATTTCATGAAAATCATATTTTTAATCGCCAGCCAGGAATTGTAAACGCCAATGGCGATTTTGGCAATCGGTAACGCTAACGTAGACAATGGCTGTCACTATGGAGAGCCCATATGGGGGGGCATGCATGTTTTACAAACAGCCCTTGTTTATCCTGGTCTCGAGATTGCCCACAAAGTAATGATGAAATTATCGGTTTATTATGAACATATGAAGTTGTTTTATTGATAAAAACGGCTTTCCACCAGTATTTACGATAAGTTGGTCGGGATTTTTAACTGGTCCTACGGATCAACCAAATTCTAGTTTAGCTGAATATATTTCCTCCCTTTTTTTTACTGACCCCGGGTCAATGGACCACCGTTAGTGTGGAGCCCTGGTTCTACACTCCACACCCATTTGTGGGTCACTAGGTCAAAGGTCAAGGTCACTGTGACCTTAAAAAAATTATGACAAGCTTTCGCAGCTGAGCGTGGCACCCCTTATGTGGTGCTCTTGTTCACACTTGAGACAAAGTCAATTGTCTTTTACCATACATTAACCTGACCGATGTTTATATGTACTTCACTTAAATGTCATTATATATATAGCAGTTTCAAGGTCAGATGATAAATGATTGTCATACTTAAATTATGTAATTTTCCTTGAGTGTAAAATGCTCCCTCTGCTGTGCTCTTGTTCCATATGGCATATAGGTTGTTAGCATAATGTTTTATACAACTTTTACCAGGTAGAGGAGTTAGAACAGAAGTTCATAGAAACAAGGGCGACTTTCTCCTTACCTATCATGGAGAATTAATCACAGGAGAAGAAGGCAATAAAAGAGAACTAATGTCTGTCTCTGTCTTCAGATTCTTCTTTTCTTTCAAAGGGAAGCAGTGGTGGTAAGCAGATGACTTTTATGTTCTTCCATTTTTAAAAACAGCAGCTTTTGGTCTGATGATTTACATTAATAATGATAAAACATCTTTAGAAGATAAGGATGTATGAAAGCTATTAATTCCTTTTTCTGAAGCCTTGTATTTTAATTTAAAGAGATACGTTTTTATTTGGGTAATTTCAATGATCATTGCATATAGTCCAGGGGCTCATTTTATCAAAACATCGTATGTTTATCTTAAGATCGTCATACGTTTTAAGCGTAAGATCATCGTACGCTTCTTCGTACAACTGTTCTATCAGACCCATCGTACATTGACATCATAGTCGCAACAATTGTTACCATCGTACATTTAGATATAAGCTTTAAAACATAGAACATGCTAAAAAAGAACATTAAATAAAAATACTTACCTCGCTCGCACATCCAGGGGTGCGATTGTTCCTCTTTTCAGCTGATTTCATCTTTTATGACAAAATTTCATAAACAAAATGTGACGGATTCTGCTGGATCTGTTTGGAAATGCAATACATTTTTAAACCCTGGCAGGGGTAGGGGCTATTTCCTGAAGGCTTTTAATGTTTTTTTGATAATCACACCCCTGACAAGAGTACCTTGTTTATTCCAAGTAATTTTAGCAAATTTTATTTTGAGTGATTCAAAAATTTGATTATAAGCAGAATCTTTGTAAGTTTTTCGTGCAACAAAGGGCGTTTAAAATCAAAACAAAACTGACGCCAAATTACCCGAATACTACTATAAAGATACGCTTGTCCTCCAAAATAGAATTACGAATCCACATGTCATAATTTTTAACACACACCGACCTTCAGTTAATCCGAAAACACACATTTGTCCGAAATTGGTCTCACTTATTATAATTCCATGTCTTAATCTTTTTCGCATCAGACTCCAATTTTACTTTGCAGAATTAAAAATGTACACATACTGGCAATGAAATAAACTGTTCTGTTACAATAAAATATTTTTTCTTCGATTATTCCATGTTAAACTTTGGCATGGGCGCTGCTATAAACTCAATATGCAAAAATAAGGGCATGCTGAAAGTTTTAGCAACATTTTGGTTGAAATTGTGAAAATTTATTCTAAAAAATGTTTTCAAGTAAAACAGATACATAAGGTCTGACGGACAAATAAAGCAATTAAGCTGTGATCTTTGCCATCTTTGTACAAAATTGCCGAATTTCCAATTTCAGATTTCCAGTTTGCGAAGTCATTTTTTGCCAATTCCCAATGGGCCTAATATTTATTAATTAGGTTGTTTACAATGTATCCTAGTTTGAAGCTTTATTATTGCAATATTTCTTCCTCTGCCTAAATACATGTAATAAACATTGTTGGGCCTCTTACAAGTAATAAACATTGTAGGGTCCCATATAAGAAATAAACATGTTTACACTAATTTTCGGGTCTCATATAAGTATATTGTTGGGTCTCGTATAAGAAATACTGTTGGGTCCCATAAAGTAATATTGTGGGGTCCCGTATAAGGTATATTGTCAGGTACTTTATAAGAAATATTGTTGGGTCCTATATAAGAAATATTGTTGTTGTTTTAAATGAGGTACGGCTGGGTCTGTCAATTGTTGAATTTTGGCGAGATCTTGCGATAATCATACGGTTTTTATGTCCCCCACTATAGTAGTGGGGGACATATTGTTTTTGCCCTGTCTGTTGGTTGGTCGGGTTTGGTTTATGATCATCGTACAAGAATCTTAACATTTGGTTAAGATTTGTATTTGGTCCAGTTTACTTCTCTAAAGTATCATAGCTATTGCTTTCAGACTTGGAAAACTCGCTAACTATTGTAATGGGACTGTACAGGCAAAGTTGCATAACTCTGGTTGCCATTTTAACAGAATTATGGCCCTTTTCTGTCTTAGTATCTTTGAATATTTTGTAAAATTTTATGTTTAGATCCACTTTACTTCAGAAGTATCAAGGCTATTGCTTTCAAACTTCAAAATTTTTCTTACTATCATGAGGGTACTGTACCAGGCAAGTTGAATTGACCTTGTTCTTTGATTGACCTTGATTCAAGGTCAAATTATTAATTTTGCTAAAATTGCCATAACTTCTTTATTTATGATTAGATTTGATTGATACTTTGACGAAACTACTCTTACCTGACATACCACAAAAGACTCCCCCCAAAAACATCCCCCGTGCCCTCCCCTCCTCCGCCCTCCCCCCCCCCCTAATTTTTTTTTTTTTTCGAGATCATCTCACAAATGACCACCCACACCCTCACACTATCCCCCCCACACCCACCCCCCCACCATTTTTTTTTTTTTTTTTTTTTTTTAATCTCATTACAAAATATCACCACCCATCACAACAAAATACCCCCCCCCACCCATTTTTTTTAAAAATGGTTATGTTTGAAATACCCGTCAACCATCGCACCCAAAAATACTC